>NW_020838014.1:1774533-1816458 GCF_003676395.1 Aethalodelphis obliquidens | reverse complement strand
AGAACCTAGGAGCAGGACAGGAATAAAGACGCAGATGTAGAGAATGGACTTGAGGACTCGGGGAGTGGGAAGGGTAAGCTGGGACGAAGTGAGAGTGGCATGGACATATATATACTACCAAATGTAAAATAGATAGCTAGTGGGAAGCAGCCACATGGCACAGGGAGATCAGCTTGGTGCTTTGTGACCACCTAGAGGGGTGGGATAGGGAGGGTGGGAGGGAGATGCAAGAGGGAAGGGATATGGGGATATATGTATATGTATAGCTGAGTCACTTTGTTATAAAGCAGAAATTAACACACCATTGTAAAGCAATTATACTCCAATAAAGTTGTTTAAAAAAAATAACAATACATACGTAAGCTTCTAAAAGAAAAAGCAGTAAACCCCAAACAAGTAAATGATCAAGATAGTTTCCCATAGTAATAGTACTATAATAGAAGATGAAACAGAATGAAGTGATGGGTGATTAGGAAAGGACACAGGCTACATTAGATACAGGTCACAGGGAAGGTCTGGCTGAGAAGGTGACAATTTTGCCGAGACGTGAATGACAAGTAAGAGGGAACCAAGTGAGGACCCGAGATCCAAGAACCTCAGGCCAACACGAGACCTTGGATAGACCTGTGTCTGAATTTGAAGAACAGAGGAGTGCCAACGTGGCTTGAGTCTGGCTGTGCAGGAGAGAGGGGTAGGAAAAGAATTCAGAAAGGAAGGCCAGGGGCCAGATCACATACAGCTTTTCAGGCCAAGGCAAGGAATTTGAATTTTATTCAGAGCATAATGAGTTGTAAGGCGAGAAGTAGCAAAATCTGATTTACATTTCAGACTGATGGTTCTGATTGCTACACAGAGAAGGATGGAGGTGACAGCAGAAGCAGGGAAGCCAGAGAGAAACCTGGCACAGGAGCCCCATGAGAGATGACAGTGGCATGGACCAGGGTAGAAAAAATGAAGATGAAAATCTGTTGAATGCACTGTGGAAATCACCAATTATAGTTTTAATTTCCTAGACTGATCTCAGTTAAAGAAATATGTTACAACTGTATTTAATAAGAAGCTTTGTGGAATGTAATTGCTTTGTTGAAATGTCCCTTCACAGTAAGATAAGTAGGAAGTTAGAAAATTCAAAGTGGGGGAAATTCTTAATTAAGTTTAAATTTATACAGGTTCTTTTATTATGTTTATTGAGCATCCAGAGAGATGGAATGTTAATTTCAAGGTTTTTGTTTAATCTCTTAGGAAGGTAACATCCGCTCACAGCCTATGATGCTTATGAAACAACATATATTGTTTTTTTTATCTACAGGGTGTGTTGTTATAAGAAGTGGAATTTGTTTCTTAACTTATACAGGAACTCACAAGCTCGGTTTTAAAAGAGCTCTCCCATCATATAAAATCTTTTAGGTTCTTTGAGAAGTTAGAAAACTTCAGGCCCTTGAGTCTTATTTTCTCATTGCAGACCAAAAGCAAATAAACAGTGCCTTCAGTGGATTCCAATACAAAGCACGATGTGAAGTTCCCTTTCTTCAACAGAAGGAAAATTCTCATTTACTTGGCTAAGCTTAGGTGAAGCGTTTCCAAACACACAGTCCCAAATTTCACAGTAAAAATGATTGGAAACACACCGCATGAGCTTAAAATAAACACACCCCATTCAAAAACCAGGTACTGTGGGCTTATACTTAACAAAAATATCCAAATGAAATCTATGTTTTCCTTTATTCAAAAATGGAGAGTAACCTTATTGGATCTGGGGTGAAGAAGGGAAGGACTGAGTTTCAGTCCAGAAACAGGGCAACATGCTAAATAGTATGGGTTCTGATGAAGTGCTTCTGTGCTTAGAACCTAAAGTTAATCTTGGCACATTTAAATATGTAATAACTATCTGTTAAGAGAGTATATCTGAAAAGTTCTTATCACAAGAAAAAAGTTTGTAACTGTGCAGTGATGGATGTTAGACTTATTGTGGTGATCATTTTGCAACATATACATATGTATACTAAATTATGAGGTACACTTGAAACTAATATAATGTTATATGTCAGTTATACAATAAATAAATAAACAACTGTCCATTCACAGTTTGACGGGCACAAAGGACAAACAGAGCAACTGGTTATATGAACAGCAGACCTTCAGAAGCACTGATACAAACAATACTTGGTTAATGTTCAAGGTTACCTTTTCAGCCTTGGTGTGTTGGAGAATGTTTACAGATTGAAATTTTCACCTTGCAAAGTGCTACAGACTGAACTGTGTGTCCCCACCCCCCCCAAATTCATATGCTGAATCCTTATCCCCCAATGTGACTATATTTGGTGATAGGACCTTTAAGGAGGTAATTAAGGTTAAATGAGGTCATAAGGATGAGGCTCTAATTCAATAGGATTGGTGGCCTCTTGAGAAGAAGAGAGATTTCCCTCCCACTTGACTCCACTTTAGCTACACTAACCTTCTTGCAATTCTTTCAACATGCCAGGAATGCTCCTTCCTCAGCTCTCCCTCTGCCTAGAGTGCTCTTCCCCCAGGTAGTTTCATGACCACTCCCTCCCTCACCTCCATTTGACATTGGATCAAATGCCACTTAAGCATGGACTTTACTTGACCTTCCTATCTAAAAATGCAACATCCCCTCAACTATTAAACATCCATGCCCTACTCTCTCTTCTTGTCTTTGTCCACAGCATTTATAACTTTCTGATATACAATATACTTATTATGTCTCATTTTTGTCTGTCTCTACCCAAGTTCCATGACGGCAGGGATCTTTGTTTTGTTCACTGATTTATCCCCAGTGCCTAGAATAGCACCTAGCTTGTAGTTGGGACTCGATAAATACTTGTTTGTTCAAGTGCTTTCCCATCAAAGTACTTCCAGATATATTAACCATGCTAGGTAATTTAATCTTCATAATAATTTTAAAATAATTTGATCTTTGTAATAATCCTATGCGGTAGGTGTCATTCGTATTCCTATTTACTAGTGGGTCAGAGAGGTTACTGCAGTCATCCACAGGTCTCTCAACATTAAGTGTCAGTCAAAACAAACTCAGATATTTTAACTCCACATCTAGTCTCCTTTCCTATACCATGGTGGTCATTCTAAGACATTTTCATCATAAATGCCCATCAATATATGAAAGGATAAAGAAATTGTATATATACACAATGGAATATTACTTAGTCATAAAAAAGAATGAAATAATGCCATTTGCAGCAACATGGATAGACCTAGAGATTATCATACTAAGTAAAGTACAATAAGTCAGACAGAGAAAGGCAAATATGATATGATATCACTTCTATGTGGAATCTAAAAAATAATACAAATGAACGTATTTACAAAACAGAAACAGACTCACAGTCATAGAAAACAAACTTATGGTTACCAAAGGGGAAAGGGAAGGGGAGGGAGTTTGGGATTAGCAGATACAAACAACTATGTAAAAAATAAATAAACAACCAGTTCCTACTGCATAGCACTGGGAACTATATTCAATATCTTATAATAAACTACAATGGAAAAGAATCTACGTGTACATATATATGTATAACTGAATCACTTTGCTGTATACCAGAAACTAAGACAACATTGTAAGTCAACTATACTTCAATTTTAAAAATTTGACTACAAAAATTTTAAATGTGTGCATGACAAAACAATTACCATAAACAAAGTTTAAATACAAATTACAGCCTTGGGACAAATATCTATACTATTTGTTGACAAAGATTTCCTTCTTATACAGAAAGTTCTTATAAATTAATAAGCAAGCAAGGCAAAACAAATAGTCCAGTGGAAAGAGGCTAAGATAGATTATAGAAAAATAATAATAAACTGACTTTAAACATATGAAAAGTGTCAATTTTCAAAAAACAATAAAATTCCATTTTTCTCCTAAAAGATTGGAAAGGATCAAAAGTCTGATAATATATTATGTTGTGGAGATATGACTATAAATTAGAATACTCTTTTGGTGGGTAATATGCCAGCATCAGAATTTTTTAAATTTCAATGCAGTTCCATTACTAGGAATTTTCAAAGACTTACGTACTAGCAAGTACATTGTAAGCACTGTATGCCATAGAAAATGTCTGGAATAGAGGCTGGTTAAATGAATTGTGAAATATACATTCGACAGAATATTGTGCAGAATGAGGTAGAACTTCATCTGCCAATGTGGAAAGATCCCTAAAATACATTTTTAAAGATACAGATATGCTTGCTCCTATTTGGATTAAAAAGGGGAGGGGGATGATGGATATTTGCATACACCCTATAGGCCTGTGTCCTCTGGAGGACACAGAGGAAACTAATGGCTGTGGTTGTCTCTAGGCAGTAAGACTGGGAGGCTGAAAGGGAGAAATGCTTTTCATTAAATACCATTTTGCACTGTGACTTATTATTATTTTTACAAAGTATATGTATTACTTGAAAAAAAGAGATGAAAAAGAGAAGTACTATGTTTAAAGAAGAGGAGGAGGGCTTCCTTGGTGGCACAGTGGTTAAGAATCCACCTGCCAGTGCAGGGGACACGGGTTCAAGCCCTGGTCCAGGAAGATCCCACGTGCCATGGAGCAACTAAGCCCGTGTGCCACTACTGAGACTGCAACTAAGCCCGTGCGCCACAACTACTGAGCACGTGCACTCTAGGGACCGTGCTCTGTGACAAGAGAAGCCACCGCAATGAGAAGCCCACATACGGCAACCAAGAGTAGCCCCCGCTCGCCACAACTAGAGAAAGCCCACACACAGCAACGAAGACCCAATGCAGCCAAAAATAAATAAATAAATAAATTTTAAAAATTAAATAAATAAGAGGAGGAAGTGGAGTGAAAAAGGGAGGGCATGGGGGGAGGGGAAGGAAGTAGTTGAAGACAAACAAAACTAATCAAGACCTATACTTCTGCATGCCCCACATGGCCTAGCCCAGAGTCTGAAATAGAGGACGCTGAGTAAATAAAACTCCCAAATCTACTCTACCAATTCTGAGTCTCATCCAAGCACCAGTTTGATATTTTCAGCTCAGATTAACCTTTTAAAACCAGACTACCTGGGCCAAGAGATAATTGGGCCAGGGAATTTTCTGGTTCTTGTAGATAGTCTATTCTGGTAAGAAATTAAACTTTACCCATTGCTTACTGTCTTTAGCTGAGATCAGGGTAAATCAACATTGGTGAGAAAAACACTATTGCACCAAAGCAGCATGTTACAAGTCTGAAACTAAAGATAGACATATTAGAAGTCACTAGGACAATGCAACAACTCTGTATGCACCAATTTTTGTGCTTCTAATGATTTTAAATTTTTAAAAAATGAATAGCTTTATTTTCTGTTTAATTACATTTTAACTAAAAGCTGAAATTAAAAAAAGAAGTTACTAGGACAAGACCTACTAGCAGAAATGTCATCAGTGTTAGTTTTGGAAGAGATTTGCGTCTCAGCTGATTTCTAGATTTGGCGTGGCTTGCAGAGAGCATTCTAGCCCATGTTTATCTTGATCTAGTGGGTTAATCTGTACCAAAAGGAAGTTATTTTAAAATGAATTGTAGCAAAGTTTTACAGAATATTAATAGAGCAATAGCCAATGTAAATAGGCAGTAAAACTTGGGAAATTCTCAGGAATTTACTTTTTAATGTATTAGTGTCAAATTGGCTGGTTTTATTGAAATAAGTCAGACAGAGAAAGACAAATACTATATGATCTCATTTATATGTGGAATCTTAAAAAAAAAAACTTGAACTCATAGAAACGGAGAGCAGATTGGTGGTTACCAGAGGTGGGGTGGCAGGGGGTTGGTCAGGGAAATGGATGAAGGTGGTCAAAGGTATAAACTTCCACTTATAAGTAAGTTCTGGGCATATAATGTACAGTATAGTTAACAATAGTATTACATATCTGAAAGCTGCTAAGAGAGTAGATCTTAAGAGTTTTCATCACAAGAAAAAAAATTCGTTAACTATGTGAGGTGACAGATGTTAATTAAACTTATTGTGGTGATCATGTCACAATATATGCATATATCAAATCGTTATGTTGTACACCTTAAACTAATACAATGTTACATGTCAATTATCTTGATAAAACTCGGGGAAAAATTTTCTTTAAATTAACTTTTTGCTTAAGCTCATTTGGATAGACCTTTTTGTTACAACCAAAACAGTTTTACAGTCTTAACTGAGGTAACAATCATCACGTAAAATTCACCTGAGTAGGAGAGAAAACTGGATTAATTATATGTGTATATATATATGTGTGTGTGTGTATACATATATATATGCATGATTTTTTTAAGCAAGATTTAAGAAACAAATAAAAACTCAGAAACTCAGAAACTACTCACCATGTCAACCTGTCTCACATACTTGCCACAATTAATTGTCTAGAAAAAAGAGTAAAGACACTAGGCTCTGAGTATTCTAAAAAATCCAACTAATTGCTTGGAATATCCCAAGTCTGAGAGATTTAACTCAGTCGCTTAATCCCTACAGTAATGATGCACTACACGGAGAACAGTTGTTCTGAGTAGTGACCGTGAGACAACAGAAAGCCATAGTTATCTCAGAGGATAATATGTAGGCTCATAGAATTATACACTTGGAAGAGTTCAAAGTCACCTACTACCTACTAATGCAGGGAGATGGACTTGTGCCATTTTCAACAACATAAATTGAAATATTTATTTTAATCATTAAGTAATTGAAAAATTAAATATAAAAAAACAAGAGTTTTCCAATCCCTCTACTAAGACCCTGCAAGGGAATTTTACCATGGTGGGCTTGCTTAGTTAGATATTGGGGAACACAGAAGTTTAACAAACAACCCCTCTTTTTCTCCATCCTGTAATTCATATAAAGAGACAAATATTCTATTTTTCACAGTAATCTTTGAGGAATGTCATACATTTTGATTCAAAAGTATTAGGCAGCATGTGCAGTAAAAAATGGAAGAAATGTAGAATTAGTAGATTTTTATTTGGATCCTAGTCTTGTTCGTCCATAAATGTGCGATCTAAAACTAAAACTCAAAAAAAGCTGATTTTTAGAGATTTGGTCAAAGTAAACAAGACGACTATATCCATCTATCATGAATAAGAATCTTTCCAGTTATAAAAAAAAAATCTGCTCAAAATAATTGACATACAAGAACTGCTGAAGTTTAGAAACAACATTGGAGTTATATTTTTTCGGATCAAAACTATAACCTCTCAAAGCTGCAGAAGCGCAGTGAATGCAGCATAGCTGAACAAGGGACAAGCTTATTCCTGGGACCAAAATTCCCAATTCTGAAACAGTGTGATGCCTAGGACCTTTCGGGAACCTCACACTCACTGTACTCAGCAAAACAGTCATGTTGTTGCTTCTTCCAACACCACCAGCAGAAACAAATACTGCAGAAGCTTTGTGACTTGTGGAGGCAGATTCTCACCTTTTTTTTAGTTTTCAAGCCATCCCTTACAGGCTGAGATGCATTCTCTTGATTTCTTTTCATGGATCTCGGCTCAATGCTTATGTAACAGCTTGGCCTTTTCACAAAAATTAGGCTCTGTGCTGGGACAAGTTGCTAGTTGTATCAAGAGTCTTAAACTTTGAAATCCCCAAATACATTATTTTAAAGATCTTGAGTGCTCGTTCAGATGATAAATTATACAGAAACCAATATGAATTCAAATGTAGGAGATTCAGAGTGGCTAGAGCATAGGAGGGGTTTATGGAGACAAGGTAGTAGAAAGAATTCTGGAAAGAATGCTGGAAGACCTTGAATGTCAAGGAGCCCAGACTGTACTTGGTAATCGTGGAAAGTCCTAATGGATTAGAAAGCAGGGTAATAGTATAATCAAAGTGGTGCTTTTAGGCCATAGACGATATGAGAAATTGAAGATGAAATTGGTTTTTTTAATTTGCATATGTAGTGAAGAATATTGGGAAAGCATCACAACAAATTATTAGTAGTAGTTCAGTATTTATCTGAGTGATAGAATTACCAAGGCTTTTTATTTTATCCATCTGTGTTACTTAATTTTATTGATAATGCAAATGTGTTGCTTTGCATTAAAGAAGGCCAAATTATGTAAATGTTTATTTTATAATGAAAAAATTCAAATACAAGAAAGAATATTAAAATGAACCCCACATACACGTCACCCAGATTAAACAATGATCAAGATTTTGCCATATTTGCTCCCTCTCTCCCTTTTTCCTTTCTTTCCTTTCATTCCTTTACTAGTATCTTACCCCTGCCGGTTCATGTGTCTTCCTGACCTGACCCACTAGTTCTTGATAGCTTCCTTGCTTTCCAGTGCAGCAAGATGTCCCAGACTCCTCTTAATTTCCTGCCACAGGCCTGAAATCAGCCTGTCTTTCAAGGTGCTCTGTTTCCTTTCAGCGGGTGAAAAATTATTTTAAGAAATAAAGGTATAAGCTAACAGCCAATTTTATACAGAGGCTATTCCTGAACCACTGTGAGGGCTACCATCCTGAGACTTGTGGAGGAAATATTAAAAATAGCATTAAGTAAATGAGAATAGGTAAGCGTTCTAAACATAAATCTGCTTTTTAAAACAAAACAGACCTGTCAGCATTTAAAACTTGGCCCAGTAAGTAACCCTTCTCCTGAGTATCCTTCTTCAGTTTAGGAGCTATTCAGGTTCTTTGTGATCTTTTAAGTAAAAATTTTCAACCAGCTCTTACTGGATAGAATTTAGCATCTTTTACAATAGCACCCTCATTTCATTTTCATGCATCTTAGCAAGATGTTAAGTAATAAATAACACCCTTTCCTTTCTGCTTGAGGGAAGTTTTCATCCTCTAGTCTAAGGCTAAACAAAGTACCATTGCTCCATTCACACCATGGGAACCAAGATTTTTTTTTAACCTTTAAAGCAGTGATTCTTAATTTTTTCCTGCCCACCACAAGTGAGGAATACTGAACGTGTGTGTGTTTAAATATAGCTAAAGTATAAGAAGTGTTTACCGTGTGTGCAAGCACTATTCTCGGTCCTTACATGCATTAACTCTTTCAGTCCTTGCAACAACCCTATGAAGTAGGTTTTTAAATTGAAGTATAGTTGATTGATTCATTTTTATAGATAAAGACACCAAAGAATAAAGGGGAAAAAGTAAGGAGGAGCCCAAGACCGTTCTGCTATGATGTGATGGAGCCAGAATTTGAATTCAGGCAATCTGGCAACAAACTCACTCAGGGTTTTTTTCCCTCACTAAACAAATAGAAAACTCCCAAATCTCAAAACCACCCCTGGAAAGAAATTACTCTGTTTAAGAGTGAAGTACCAGAGCCCTTCACTTTATAAGCAAGAAAACAAGGTGCCCGCTATCACCATTGTATTGTTCTGGCTAGCCCAATAATAACACATTCAGTTGACAACTGTATTGTTGTTACTCAGGAAAGAACTAAACGTGTTTATTGAACTTTTTCTATCATTAGACAGGCACTTTTCTCATTGTATTATGCAAGTTTCATGTAGGCAAGGACAATATCTTCATCTTTGTATCTCAAACATCATTCCTGGAACATAGGAGGGAAATAATATATAAAATAAATAATTTTTGAATGAATTAAAGTTGATAAACAGCTCTGGATTTTTTCTTAAATGCATATTGCACCATGACACCTACGTATAGGTGACCATATTTTGTCTAAATCCGGACACTTCTGAAAGTGAAAGAAGTTACTAGCATTAATTATACCAGAACAATAACAACAAAAACAAAGCCTTCTTATTTGAGCAGTTTTGCTGCATAAATCAGCACAACTAATCAAATCAACTGAGTCCCAAGGCAGGGTAATTTATGAACATTTAGTTCATAAATGAAGAATAAAGGCTATTTTGCAGTATAAATTTGTCAGACAGACCTATAGTTCTTTCCTCTGTACCTGTTTTTATGACCCATTAGTGAAAACTTGTCCTGTCATCTTTTAAGTCCTTTATTTATGCTGCTGTTCTATTCCAAACAACATAAGTATCACAGATATCTGCTTATACACTTAGTCTTTGTTCTTAGTTGAAGTTTAAAAATAAACTATGAATTCAATGTACTTTCATAGTCAAACTCTAGGAGCATTTACATATAATTCTTATTTTTAAGGTTAAACTTTGGGTTTGCCCATATATGTTAGGGGTGGCAAAACTTGATAGGCAATTCAGAGAGGTATTTATTCCTTCTAGTAAAAAAAGTGTTCATCTTTCAGTCTTTTTCTCTGTGACCAGAAAAATCAGTATTTATGATTTCTATGAACTTTTCTCGTATTCCAGTGTTCAGGGGATAGCAGTGGTGGTGAAAATCTGGTTGTCTATATTCTTATAAATGATTTAGCTTTCCTGTTTTGTCAGCTCAGCTGTTTAAGTCTCCTATGAGCTACAGCAAGGATATAATATCATTTGCAGTGTTATCTGCAAACATAAAAGGCAATGTCGGTATATGGCTCATAGACACCACTTACATTCTATTGTAGACAAGGAAGCAGGAAACATAATCATAGTAGTTAGATTTAAATGGTTTGCCTGTTGTTCCATAGAACACTTGTTTTCATTTACCCTCCAAGTCTGTGTAATTCAACTCAGCTACTGTGAAGCAGAAAATATTATCAATTAGAACCACAGTGTGTTAGTCCTGAATCACAGGGCTTCAATACCCTGGTGTGTTATGATACCCAAAGCTATACCCTGCTTCCCGCCCCAGCACACATATGTTAGTAGGACTAGATGTGTTCAGAGGCTAAATGTGTACTGAGAATTAATAAAGAGCAAAACCAAAAAGGTGAAAAGTTAAGAAACAAAATTTCTTAGAAGGTAAAAATCTGGAAAGCCAGAACAATAGGAATAAAAAATTGATATATGACCCACAACTCTTGCCCCTTTTAGTACAGTAAGACTAGACCTTAAATGGGCAAAATTGGGAGTGACTAACAGGTCAATTAGTCCCTCACATCAAACTCAGTATCTAAACTTGAACTAATTTTCTCCTTTCTCTCCCACCCAACTCCAGCTTCTTGGTCAATGGCAAGATTGCTGGAAAGGCTAGACACTGAAGTCATTTTAACTGAAGTCCAAGCCTCTTTCATCTGCATAGCAATCCATTGACAAGTTCTGTGGCTGGTTTGTTGCTTTGAAATATTTATTGTATCTAATGTTCATTTCTCATTTCCATTGCCTCACTCTAGTCCAGCCTTCACTGATTCATCTGTGGACCATTAGAACAGCTTTCCAGCTGGTCCCTCTAGTAGCACGTGATCCTCCACTTCCAATCCATCCTACATACTTTGTAAGTGGCAATCTTCCCAAAACACCACTTTCATTTTCCTCTCTAGGGAGGCTCAGCAGCTCCATCACTTCAAGGTTCTCCAAAATACAGATGCCTTCCATCCTTCTCAATCTTATTCCTTTGGTTCTGAATATTTATTCTCTGATTCTCTGATCCAGTCAAGTTCTTCTCTACACAAGCCCACAAACTACAATCTCTCCTGGCTGTTCCTTAGCCCCCTTGCCTGGCATGCATTTATTTCCCTCTGCCATCAAAATTCAGCAAGTTCAAGACCTAGCTCCAACCCTTTCTGTCTCTGAAGTATACTGTTTGACCAACATTTGACTCCTTTTGTCCACAAGCAAAGCACTGTTCTGTCACTGTGGGTGGTTCATTCAACCTCGAACAGGGAATGCAGAGAGAAGGTCATAGTGCTTAAGGGCGGGCTCCCAAGTCAGATGTCCTCTTTTTAAAAATGTGACCTTGGGGCTTCCCTGGTGGCGCAGTGGTTGAGAGTCCACCTGCCGATGCAGGGGACACGGGTTCGTGCCCCGGTCCGGGAAGATCCCACATGCCGCAGAGCAGCTAGGCCCGTGAGCCATGGCCGCTGAGCCTGCGCGTCCGGAGCCTGTGCTCCGCAACGGGAGAGACCACAACAGTGAGAGGCCCGCATACTGAAAAAAAAAAAAAATGTGACCTTGGGTGAGTTACTTAACCTCTCTCAGCCCCAGTTTATTAATCTGTAAAATGGGGATAATAATAGGATCCACCTTGTGGAGGTGTTGAGAGATTAAATGAGACAATTCAAATGAAGCAGTCAGCACTGGGCTTAATATGGCCAGTGCCTGATAAACGTTAGATGTTATTACTATTCGTGAGACATTTGCTGGTCCAGGCTCAAGGGCCCTGCCTCCAGGAATTCACAATCCGGTGGAAGAGAAAGACTCACTGTACGTGTGTACATGTGTGTACACATAGGGCAGGAGAGTGGAGTCGGGGATGACACTGAAGGATAGAAGCAGCATTAACCAAGGTAACTAAAGAATACAGGAGAGAGGTAAGGCTAATGAAGGAGAGACTATGTGGTTGCTTTGGGAAATACTGAGTTTGACATCAATGGAGCCATGTTTTGGTTTGCCCCTCCAGATCTGCTTTTTCTTTTTCTTTCTTTTTTTTTTTTGGCTGCACCCCTGGGATTGAACCCGTGCCCCAGCCCCACCCTGCCCACAGTGGAAGTGCGAATCCTAACCACTGGACCGCCAGGGAATTCCCCCTCCAGATCTGCTTTTCATCCTCCCCTACTCTGCCCTGGGCTCTAGGGGTACTGATCTGAGGGACTACATCCACAGCCTGCCATGCCCTCTGGCTTTTGTTGGAGTGTGGCCAGTGGGGAACCAAGCAGGAGATAGGAAGGAGGGAGAAGAAGGTCTGGGTATTTACTTCTCTAGTTTTTTTCCAGTGAGGCCACTTTGAGCTGCCTGCATCCCGTGGTACAAGATCACTATTCTCTCAAGGCAGTCTGCTCTCCACAACTCTCTCTCCTTCTAGGTTCTAGTAACTTCTCCCTCTCTTCTTACCCCTTGGGATTTAGGGCTGGTGAAAGCCCAGCTTTCACTAGCCCCCTATGGTTCCTCTAGCCCCAAACCTTTGTAAATAGTCTCTTGATAAATAAACCCTCCAATTTGCGTGTGCCATCTGTTGAGACCTTAAGTGATCCACCATGTTGATCTGGCTGTTGGGATTTCAGGTCTAGAATTTGGGAGAGGTTTTTAAAGTTTGAGCTGGCGGAGGGAACAAGATTGCTGACTGAGGAGAGTAGATGAGGAAAAGAACATCAGAGGCAGAACCTGGGGTGAATACGCCAGGCAGTGAGAGAAAGAACGCAACAGCTTCAAGTGTGAAAGTAATAATAACTCCTTTTTCTTATGACCCTGATGATCCTCAACAACACCTTTCCAGAAGGATGTAGAAATGCAATAATCCTACTGACAGGGCAGTCATTTTAAAACATCATCAGGGTGCCTGAGAGCTTGGACTTGCAAACAGAGTCTGAGTTCATTATGCATACCTATTTGTATAGGAACTTCACCTTTCAAATTGTTTTAATTTTATTTTTTAACAGGTAAGGTAGTCATATGATTCAAAAATGAAAAAGTAAAAATAAAAAAGAAGGTGCAATATGGAAAGTCTCTTTCCTGCCTGTCCCCCTTCACCTTGTTTCTTGTCCCCTGCTTTCTCCGGTATCATTTTTTATTAGTTGCTTATGTCTTCTTCCCATCTTTCTTAATGTAAATACAAGCTAATATAACTATACAGTATATTCCTATTTTTCCTTTCTTACACAAAAGGTATTATACTAGATGTATAATTATATAATTATAATATATATTATAATTATATATATATTATAATATATTATAATTATTATATATATTATATATATATAATTATATATATAATTATAATATATATATAATTATAATAATATAAGTTATTATACTATACCTTGTTTTTTTCATTTAGTATATCCTAGAGATATAGGATATCTGTAAGCTCTCCTCTGGAGTGCTTCTTCATGTTTTGTTCATAACTGCATAGAATTCCATGGAGTGGAAATACCATCATTTATTTACCGAGATGTAGAGGAGCTTTGATGAGTGCTGCCTACAACCATGAGTCCAAAGTTCCTCATTACAAGTCTGAAACTTTCCCCCTCCCCACAAGCATCCAGTGTCCCATTACTACCGTCTTCTCTTCAGGACTCTGTCTCCCTCTCAGTAGAAAAAATTGAGGTTTTCAGAAGAAGCTTCCTCAATTTCCTGTTATCAAATTTTAAAACCCACCTACATCTGCACTGACCCTCTTCTCCCCTCAGACTGCAATAAGGGAGACTTGTCACCTCCTGTTTAATGCCAATCCTTTTATCTCTGATTACGATCCCATCCATCCCTTCCAGTCTTCTCAGGACCTTCCACTACTGTTGACCCTAGTTCCTCTCTTGTATATTAACCTTCTCCCTGGCAATGGCATCATATAAAAATACCACAACCCCCTGACTCTTTTCTGTCTCCAGCTACTGCCCTGCCCCTCTGTTCTTGAGCTAGACTTCCTGAGAGAGCTGTCCATAGTCAAGGTTTCAATTTCTCTGCTTGTTAAACACTCCTCAATCCATCTCAGCCCAGTTCCACCCCCATCAACCCACCTAGGCTTTTCAATGGCCCTCAGATCATTCAACAGATGTTTCAGGCTTAGTTGATTTCACAGAAACATTTGACACTCTCTCTGATCCTCTCCCTTTTGGAAATACTCCCTGCACTCTTCCTGGATTTCTTCTTACATGGTTACTTCTTCTCTACACATGAGGAATTATTCTTAGTCCATAGTTAGGTGTTCAAGAAATAGGGTGAGTAGGGTGAGGTAAGCGAGACACCCAGACTCACTCACTTAGGTGCAAACTTTAAAGGGGTAATAAATAACTCCATAAATAAAAAATAACATTTAACGCAAGACTTTTAAAAATTCAATTAATGCAAAAAAATCAACATTGAACAAAATATCAAAAATTTTAACGAAGACCAGTGCTGGGCTGATTCAGATTGGAGCCTGAGGCAAAGGAAGAAAACACATGCCTCTATCTATCTACATGTTTTTATGTATTTTGTAATGATTAGTTTGTTTCCTGAACATTGAAGTGTTGGAAAAGTATTGAAAATTTGAAAAGTAGATGTAATAACACATTTTTAAGTTTAAATATGTTTATACCAAAAAAGAATTGATTATGATTTTACTTCAAGTTAACTAAAACTCATTTGAGACTGTCACCTGGTCAAAAGAAATTTTAAAACATGGCAATTCTGTTATCTCATTTGAAACATAAGGTTATCAAAGTAGTAGAGTTTGAAAATATTATTGGAAGTTCGCTTCCGTTAAAGCCAAGGGCACATCATTTTTCCTTGTCTCAGATTCCAGTAGGGCACATCAGGGAACTGTCAAGAGATATCACATTTTATTCTATTTTTAAACCAAAGTTCAGACTTTTTCCTACTGTCCCACCAGCCTGGAGAGAAATTTAACCTTAGTCATGTTTGGAGTTTCCCATCCTAGAACTGGACAAAGATCTGGAAGCCATCATATCCCCAGTGTACGGGGGAGAGGCTTCTGCTCATTGGACATCAATTCTCATTACATCCAAAACACGCTTGCCCAGGTGCACCCAGGGCCTTCAGGCCCAGTGGTTCTGCTGCATCTAAGGTCTCTGAAAGCTCCTGGGACCTTTGCTAAAGTCGGGAGCTTAAGCCACGTATGGGTCTTTATAATTCAAGACCCTTCAGGCCTCTCTCCCTTTGCCTCATGGTTTCTCTTTGTCTTCTGGACATTTACCAAAAACTGCAAGACACTTTAACTTCAGGATCATTTTACTTTAGGCCCTGCCAAGATCCCTGAAGCTGGAAATCATAAAACCAGGCTATCAGCTTAAAATGGGAGGAAAGGGGAAAATAAGCATGAAAACAAAAATGAATATTTCCACAGACCATCCTGCCACATCAGCCTTATTTACAGGCTCATCTTCCTCCTTCCCTCTGGTCCTCCAGTGCAGGACTCCTGCAGGGCCAGGCCGAAGACCTCACTCCACAGTCTCTCCCAGGTAATCTCATTCACTTCCCTGGGTAGAGTTTCCATCCATAGGCTATGATTTTCTGATTTGTTTCTCTGGCCCAGACCTCTGACTGAGCCCTAGAACAATAGGTCCAGCTGCTCAATACCTCCATTTGGATAGCTCTCAGTGACATCAAACTAAATATACCCAGTGCCACACTCACAGCTTCTCCCTCCAATCCGGTCCTTTCCCAGTGCAGTCAGAATCAGAGTAGTCACCCTAGATTCCTCCTGCTTCCTTGCCTCCCATTTCCTATCATCCCTGAATCCCATCTACTTCCTCTCCTAGGTAGCTCTCAAATTCTAAATAGCAGGCTTCCCTGGTGGCTCAGTGGTTAAGAATCCACCTGCCAATGCAGGGGACACGGGTACGAGCCCTGGTCCGGGAGGATCCCACATGCCGGTGAGCAACTAAGCCCGTGCGCCACAACTACTGAGCCTGCGCTCTAGAGCCTGTGAGCCACAACTACTGAGCCCACATGCCACAACTATTGAAGCCCGTGTGCCTAGAGCCTGTGCTCCGCAACAGGAGAAGTCACTGCAATGAGAAGCCCACGCACCACAACGAAGAGTAGCCCCCACTCACCACAACTAGAGAAAGCCCGTGCACAGCAAGGAAGACCCAACACAGCCAAAAATAAAAATTTTTTTAAATTCTAAATAGCTCCATTTCCACTGCCTCCACTCTGCTCTCAGCTACTACTGTATCTTGATTATTGTTAAAACCTCCTAATTGCTCATCCCTGCACCCTATCTGGGCCTCTTCCAATCTCATCTCCATGAAGCTACCAGAGCAACCTTCTGAAATACATATCTGAACATCTCACCTTCTGGCTTAAACTCTGCAAGGCTTTCCATTGTTTCTGGAATTACACCAAGAGCGTGATGGCTCTGCTTGGTCTGGCCTCCCCGCCTTCTCTCACCCATAGCTTACCTTGCTCTGTCTTCCTCCCCTTGGCTCCCTGAGCCCCAGACAGACAAGCTGTTCGTTCCTACACACCCGCACCCGTTTCCCATTTTTGTCATTACATACTCATTTGCATGATTATGTGATTAATGTCTGACTCTCTCTCTAGTCTCTGTGCTCCACCATAACAGAGTCTATGTGTCCCCAAGGCCTCACACAGAGCCTGCAACATTATGTCCAATTGCTTGGCGAAAAATTATTGAATATATCGTCACATTATTTCTTTGAGAATTAAACCCTTCTGGAGCTTAAAAGTATATTTGTAAGGAATTTTTTCTCTTTCAATGCCAATTGAGAATTAGTGTTCCAGACACAGTTTTTAAGTGCTTTACATGTATTAACTGAGTTAATCCTCACTATAAGCCTAGGAAGGCTAGCCTAGGAAGGCCTAGGAAAATGCTGTTTTTATCCCCATTTTAAAGATACTGAAACTGAAGCACGGAGAGGTCAAATAACTCATTCATGAGCTCATAGCTAATAAGCAGTGGAGCTAAGACTCTAATCCCAAAATTTTGCATTGGACCTTGGGTCTATTTGGCAAATATCACTGAGCAAAGTACCAGGCACCATGACAGGAATGAGCTAGAACATCTTTAAAAGAGGGACGTATAGAAAAGAGATTAATGTCTGTTAAAGTGTAAGAGACATTATGCAGAGTACCTACCCCAACTTATTTAATCCTCTCAAAAGATGGAGTGGGGGCTTCCTTGGTGGCTCAGTGGTTGAGAGTCCGCCTGCCGATGCAGGGGACACGAGTTCGTGCCCCGGTCCGAGAAGATCCCACATGCCGCGGATCGGCTAGGCCCGTGAGCCATGGCTGCTGAGCCTGCGCGTCCGGAGCCTGTGCTCCGCAACGGGAGAGGCCACGGCAGTGAGAGGCCCGCGTACCGCAAAAAAAAAAAAAAAAAGATGGAGTGGGAGGATGAGGTTAGCAAATGTAAGCTATTATATATAGAATGGATAAACAACAAGGTCCTACTGTATAGCACTGGGAGCTATATTCAATATCCTGTGATAAACCAGAATGGAAAAGAATATTTAAAAACGAACGTATAGGGCTTCCCTGGTGGCACAGTGGTTGAGAGTCCGCCTGCCGATGCAGGGGACACGGGTTCGTGCCCCGGTCCGAGAAGATCCCACATGCCGCGGAGCGGCTGGGCCCGTGAGCCATGGCCGCTGAGCCTGCGCGTCCGGAGCCTGTGCTCCGCGACGGGAGAGGCCACAGCAGTGAGAGGCCTGCGTACCGCAAAAAAAAAAAAAAACGAACATATATATGTGTATAACTGAATCACTTTGCTGTACAGTATAAATTAACAACGTTGTAAATCAACTGTACTTCAATAAAAATAAATACATAAGAAAAATAATGGAACAAGCTAGGTATTATTATTCCCATTTTTTAGATAAGGTAGATGAGGCTCAGGAAGTTTGCATAACTGGTCAAAAATCACATAAGCAGTACAAGGCATACCTGGAATTCAAAGTCAAGTCAGTACAGCTCTAAAACTAGTGCTCCCAGCTGGGACAAAGTGAGAGAGTGGCATTGACATATGTACACTACCAAACGTAGAATAGACAGCTAGTGGGAAGCAGCCGCATAGCACAGGGAGATCAGCTCAGTGCTTTGTGACCACCCAGAGGGGTGGGATAGGGAGGGTGGGAGGGAGGGAGATGCAAGAGGGAGGAGATATGGGGATATATGTATATGTATAGCTGATTCACTTTGTTATACAGCAGAAACTAACACACCACTGTAAAGCAATTATACTCCAGTAAAGATGTTAAAAATTTTTTTTAATTACAAAAACACAAATAAGGTATAAGGATGTAATGTACAGCACAGAGAAAATAGCCAATATTGTATAATAACTTCATATGGAGTATAATTTATCAAAATATCAAATCACTGTTGTACACCTTAAACTAATATAATATTGTAACTATACTTCACTAAAAATAAAAATTAAAAAAATAAAATAAAGTTAGTGCTCTTCCCATTGTGTGAAGTTGCCTCCAGAGAAAGCTGTTTGAGACTGCATCCTTTCCATCACAAACTGGTCAAATGATTTATCTACGGGTTCAACGATCCACAAATGTGAGTGTGTATAAGAATCACCTGGAAAACCTGTTGAAACCACAGATTCCTGGGTTTCACCATGAGAAGTCCTGGTGTGGGGTAGGGCCCTTTAATCTTCAATTTTAAATGAGCCTCCCAGGTAATTCTCATACAGGTGATTCTAGTCTGGTGGTTCCAAAACTTTAGCATTGAACAGAATCACCTGAATGGGTTAATAAAGAACAGATTGTTGGGCTCTGCTCCTAGATTTTCTAAGTCAGAAGATCTGGGGCAGCCTGAGAATTTTAATTTCTAACAAGTTCCTTGATGATGCAGAGACCAGCTTTGGAGCTCCACTAACTGTCCTAGGACAAGACTGTGAGAGACACTTCGCTGGTTTTATTTAATTCAATTCTCCTTGATTCCACCACTTTTAAAGCAATTTCCAAGATACACATGCCTCCACTCTGCCATCCTTCCATGCCCTCCTCTTTGAGAACTGCAGAAAACAGCAGATTTGGGAACTTGGAGAAAATGTATCTTCAGGTGAAATCCTTCAGCAGCTTTAGAAAGAGAAGCTCCTACTTCCAAAATAATGTGATCTTTGTACAAAACACCAAAAAATTAGATGTCTCTAAGTAGGACTGATCCCAAATAAGAAATAATAAAAGCAATACTTCAATTTTTTAACATATCCTGTGTTTGTGTGTGTGTATTTGTGAGTGTATTCAATAACATAATTTGCATTTGAAGTTGTTTAGCTTTTAGGAAACTTGGAGGACAAATTGTCAGACATACCCAATTTAATATGGGGAGATAAGTTAAAATAAAAAACAGGATTAGAAATTTTAATCTTGTATTGTTCCACTGGGAAACTCATCTTGTTTTAAGTTACCTATTGTCCAAAATGCAGATAATGCATGTGTGTGTGTGTGAGTGTGTTTGCAGGTACGAGTGTGTCAGCTTTGCTTGATTTCGTGGTCCAAACTCAGTAAAATGCACAGAGTAGGCAAAAAAGCATAAAAAATGAAGATCCCGTGATTCAGGGCCCATTCACTTGATGAATTTTTGATATGTTAGGTAATCTTTTTGGCATATGTGATCTATGAAGAGATTTTCCATAAAGGCATTTGGTAAATGAGTTTCTGATGAAATATACTTCCAGACTTTGGTATCTTCAGAAATAATTCAGTCCTTTCATATTTTTGAATTTAAAAAATGATTTATGTTCCTTATAGGCATCCATGAGAAAAGCTGTCAACATTCCATCTTGAAAAACTTTTACTAAGATCGATGTCTCCACAAAGCCTCCTCTTTTGACCCTCCAGTTCCTCATTCCAAAGCAATGGACTCACATCACCCAGAATCCCACTTCACTGTAGTAATGAAACTCAGACAGCCGATTTACCTTTCCAATTCTTGTATAGCTTTATTGACTGAAAACCAACTCATCTTCATTTACTTTCCCTTTCTTTTTACTACTTTCAGCTTAAATACAAATACAGAACCCTTCTTTCCTACAGCTATCCACAGGAAGTGAGTATTTTAAAATTACCACATCAAACATCTTGGTGTGTAGGGAATTATGTTTTTGCGGACTCTTGATGATGAAGGCTTCTGAGAATGCCAAGGGCCATTACAGGTTTTTTCTTTTCTCTACTAAAATAGACCCAACTTCAGGAAAATTTGAGAGATGTACCCCACTAAGTGTAAGGCTGGACTAACTTGACTTTTACACACAAAGTTGTTGGGGGCAGAGCTGTCAAGCAGATGGGCTCTGGAATCAGACTGCATGAGTTCAAGTTCTGGTTGCCACAGTTACTTGTCATGTAAACTCGTATAGTTTACTTCTCTGTGTCTCATCTGTAAAATGAGATTCTGATAGTACCCACTTCAAAGGGTTACTCTGAGGAGTAAAAGACACTTGGAACAATGTCTTGAACATAATGAATGCTCATAAGTATTAGTGGTGCTGGTGTTGTTATAATTGTTATTGAAAATTTCATATCGTGTTAGCACAGAAATGAGAAGCAACTTGATTCTAAAGGGATAAGTATTAATGATAGCTTGGTTCCTGAAAAAATGTCACTAACAACTGTTTAAAAGAAAACAGGATAGTTATTAGTTTATTTGATTCCAAATTAAAATGAGAAAGTTCCTATCTATAGAAAGCTACTATATATTTTTTTGAAATCCCTTTTTTTTTTTTTTGGCCAAGCTGCGCGGCATGCTGTATCTTAATTCCCTGACCAGGGATTGAACCTGTGCCCCCTGAAGTGGAAGCACAGAGTCCTGACCACTGGCCCGCCAGGGAATTCCCAAAAGCTACTTCTTAAGCTAAGAAAGCTAAATGTTATAAAATGTATAATAAACACAATATAACTCAGAAATATTCCTTTAAAAAAAACCTAGATTTTAGTTATGATGAGAAGCCATTACATTACTACCTTGAGACATTTGCTGAGAGGGAAGCACAATTACATAATCAAGCATAATGAATGCATATTCATTTATTTATATTGCAGCTTATTCCAGAAAGGAATAGAGGCTGCTATAATGAGTGAATCATGAGAGAAACATAAAGACAAGAAAATCTTCTAATGTAGTAGGCTAGCTCTCAATGCATACAGAATACATTGTGAAAAAAAATGTTGCAAAGGACTATAAATAAAAAATAGAAAATGCTCCTTCTACATTTTTATTACTGGTACCACATTTCTTTTCTTGAAGAATCAAAGTTTTATTTGAATCTTTCCTATTCCCTCATTCCCCATATTAAGTTGGTAGCCATGACTTCTTAGTTTTGCCTTTGCAGTATTTCTTGGATCCATGTGTTTATTTCTAGTGCCAAAGCCCTAGTTCATGTTACCTCTTTAATTTTAATAGTTTCCTATTCATCTCTTTGCCCCAGTCTCTCCCCCTCCATCTTCCTTCCCTTCTCTTCTACCACTATAATTCATCCAATACAATGCTACTGAATTAATTTTTCTAAAGTACATCTCTGGTCTTGTCATTTGCCTATGAAAAACCTTCTGTGGCTTCTCACTGCTTTCTATTTTTGATACATTTTATTTGTACCCCTTCTATGTAATGTTTTCTTCCTTATAATAAAGTTTGTGTACATTTGAGCTTCTTTACTAGAAAGTAAGCTCCCTTCACCATTTCCCCACCCTCAACATCTAGCATATTGTCTTAAGGTATCAATAAATGTTGAAAAAAATAAATAAAACCTTAGTAGAAAATTTTATCTTGTTGATATGCATTTCTAACTACTAAAACTATATCTTTATGAGGACATAATTTGATCAGGACAAAGATGGATATAAATTACCAAATTAGGAAAATGTAACTAATTCCAGACCTTAATTATAGATTTGCAAGATGGTCACATAACTCCTTTAAATTGAACAGAACACATTTTCATCTTGTTGCCTGCTGTGTAAGTTATGCCAACTAAAATATTACTCAAAGGTTAAGGAAAGCCAGTAGAATGGAAAAAACAACAACCAGTAATTGAAAATAAAACCAGTTTGAAAGGCAGCATGACACCAGAGACTGATGAAAAAGATAAACTAGAAAGCCCTTACATGTAAGGTAGCAAGCTATTTAGTAAGTTGGATGCCTCTGAGAAAATTTATAAATACATGACCACTGAAAGAGAGTAAGTCAGTTATGCATTTATGATTCTGCAGACAACATTCTTGGCAATGTGCACTTACATGTTGTGTGACCCCAGAGTATGACTATATGAAGATGAATTTTTAGCTTGTGTAGCATTTTGCATTGTAGCATGTTCAGTCTCAGAAGAAAATTCATCTGGGGATTTCACCAGATGTTAAAAAGAGCTTAGAAAAACAAGCAGTCGTTCTAATAACAACTCAGGTAAAGATAAGCATCTCTTGGTATCTATAATCACTACAAGGATTAAGGTTTGTGTCTTTCCATAAGATGGTAATGCCCATAGATACTTCTAGGGATTACAATTGTTGCTGTATAAATCTCTGAAATATTTCTCTTCATGGTATCCTAAAAGTTTATTGAACTGAAACTGAATGAAAGATAGGAGATATATTACATTCAAATTTTTGCATATAAGTTATGTATTTTGAAAACAAAACCCCTCCTCCTCCCTGTGAGTGTGGGCTAGATTGAATGACTTGCTTCCAAAGAATAGAGTATGGAAAGGGAAAAATAGTAACTTTACAGTGGAGAAACTCCACCATCTTAACCAAGTGATGAAGGTTAACATCTTCAGTGATGTTGTAAGGATCACTGAAAAACACTTCACCTCTGTGGGATTCTTTCCCAAAACCCATACCTCCAATTTAATCATTAAAAAAAATCTGACGAAACCAAGCTGACGAGCACTCTGCAAAACACCTGGCCAATACTCCCCGAAACCATCAAGGTCAGAAAACAAGGAAAGACTCAGAAATTGTCACAATGAGAGGAGACTATGGATACATGACAGCTAAGTTCAACATGATTCCCTGGATTGGATCCTCAATCAGAAAGAGGACATTGATGGAAAACTGGTGAAATCCAAATAAAGTCTAGAGTTCAGTTAATAGTAATGTGCTAACATTGGTTTCTTAGATTTACAAATGCACTGTGGAAATGGAAGGTGTTAACAATAGGGGAAACGGGGTGAAAGGTATGACAACTCTGTGTAGTAAGTATCTTTGCAACTTTTCTGTAAATCTAACATTTTTGCAAAATAAAAAGTTTATCTTAAAAGAAGCCTGAAAGGGCTTCCCTGGTGGCGCAGTGGTTGGGAGTCCGCCTGCCGATGCAGGGGAAGCGAGTTCGTGCCCCGGTCCGGGAAGATCCCATATGCCGCGGAGCGGCTGGGCCCGTGAGCCATGGCCACTGAGCCTGCACGTCCAGAGCCTGTGCTCCGCAACGGGAGAGGCCACAACAGTGAAAGGCCCGCGTACCGCAAAAAAAAAAAAAAAAATACTCCAATCAGCTAACACATTCACTTTACTATGTCCTGAGGATATTTCATGATCCCCCAAGACCTTCAAGAATAAAAGTTTAGGGGCTTCCCTGGTGGCACAGTGGTTGAGAGTCCGCCTGCCGATGCAGGGGACACGGGTTCGTGCCCCGGTCTGGGAAGATCCCACATGCCGCCGAGCGGCTGTGCCCGTGAGCTATGGCCGCTGAGCCTGCGCGTCCGGAGCCTGTGCCCCGCAACGGAAGAGGCCACAACAGTGAGAGGCCCGCGTACCGAAAAAGAAAAAAAAAAAAAAAAAAATTTTTTTTAATGTAACATGCTTTTTACAGACAGCTACAAAAGAGCCAAGGTAATAGAAATTCACTTCCACTATATTGTGATTCCATTTAAATACAAGTAATCTCTGTGCTTATGCTATTCTCAGGAAAAGCTATGTCCTCTTATCACAGTGTCGAGTTCTAAACTATTACCCTCTGGGGAGAGCTGTTTTGTTGGATTGTGCATAACAAGGTTGCAGTCTACATGTGCCCTCTGAAAGAATATCTGAGCATTTCAAGTTTTTGGTTTTGTTTTGTTTTTAAGTAGAATTTGGCTGCAGACTTCTTTTAAATGTGAACAAAGGAGAGGCCAGTTTAAAAACTGATATAATCCTAAAACTGAAGATCAGAAGACCAGGTCACAGCATTCCCCATCCCATCTTTGTTTCCTTGGTGACAGACTGTCCTTGCTGAATATTCATGATGACCATGACTAACTACTGTTGAATGTTTACAAGAATATAATTTTATTACTGCCTTTGGGAGGCTAGTTTACATTCTCATTGTAAAATTTCTTCTTGATTAATCTTAATAGTCCTATAAGCAAATTTTGCTCATTATTACCAGTTTACCTTTTACCACTACTCTTAATATATTTTAATCCTTGTCATATATTTGCAAACACTAATATCATCAGTTAACCTATATTCTTCTTCCAAAGGGAAAATTTCCAGAACGACTGTATTTTCTGCATATGTATCAAGATGAATGCCTTTGTATCAAATCCATTACTGAAAGATGCATTCATCACTGTGCTGGGAAGTTTACAGATATCTCCTGAAATTCACAAACTATGTTCTCATTGAGTTTGCCACTAGGTAAAATGTTGCATATCAAGCCTTATTTTCCTGTAGATTCTAGTAACAAATGTTATATGATTCTCAGTAGAGATAGAGTGAAGGAGCAAAGTCTCTTTGGACTAGGCCCAGCAGTGACAATGAGAAGTACAGAATGTCAGAACATCAGGATTAGATAGAGCCTGACCCCCTGTGAGGGAATGATACAGAAAGACTGGCTGTGTTTGTTTTCCAAAGGCTTTCTTCCTGTCTGATGCTTCCTTTCCTCAAGCATAATGGGACCTTGGTGGGAGGGAGAAAAGACTTCTGAGGAACAGGATGAGGGGAATAAAGCTCACCATCCTTCCTTCATTTTCCTCCCTCCCTCCCTCCCCTGTCACCTGGGCTGCAGGGCAAGGCTCCATCAGAAAGCTGGCCTCAAAGACTTGAACTCATTGATGTTGCTGGCTCTGCTCTTTGGGATGGACTCTAGAACAACACCTGCTGTGCTCGGTACAGAGAATGGCAATATTTACCTTGCATGCAAGAAAGGAACTTTAGAACTTCTTATGTGCAGTTGTTGAAATGCCAAATAGCTGTTGTCTCCAACAAGACGTGCCTGATTTTCCTTACATTAAAACTCATTTGTGTAACTTTAAAAAAGCAGCTTTCCACGTGGATACTTTTCCTTACGTTAAAAATATTTCTGCTTCTAAGAGAGCAGTTTTGCTTCACTGTAAAGGTAGTATCCCTTGAACTGTATTTGATGCAGGGTCTGGTTCTTCACCGGTTCCATGTTTTTCAGTGGTCTTCTTTCCTTTATGGGTAACTTTGCTCATATAGGTGGTGATTTTTTCTGCTCTGTCTATGCATTTGCCAAGGAAGACCATCAGAATGGAAGCTACTAAGAATGGAGACAATTTCTTACTTAAAATATTTGTATCTCCAGAGTCTAACACAGTGCTTGACACACACACAAAATGTGCTTCATTCCTGTTAATTAGAATACACAGAAAGTCACTTCCTTATCCCTTTCTTTCTACTGATGTCTGTCACTACAGTATGGACCAGAATTCAGGGTTCATACTTTGGACAATTCTGCATCACTAATAGGTTCTGAGGAGTTGTGAGCAAACTTACCAAGTGTCTTTCCTGCTGGTGTGACATGGGTTCTCACAAATGACCTGATTCTACAGCAAATATCGATTACCTCTTGGTGTCTGTTATCCACTGACCTATTTTTCTGGGGCCCACTCCTTTTCTAACTTCTCAAGTTGTTGAGGTGTTTAGTTGCTTCTATTTCTGACCTCATTTGCAGGAGAAGTAGAACAACTTAGAAAACCTATAGCAGTCTCTAGAGAGTTGAAAGGAGACTGGTGGATGACATCATAACACCAGTGAAGGGATTCAACAAAGGTAGGCCCTAAGCCAGCCGAAATTGTGAATCAGCCATCTGATCATGTCCACCATCTCTCTCCAGAGGAAGGAATTTCATAGATACAAATAAACTAGTGGGAACCTTAAGACGGGTTAGTTGCAAACTTCTCTATTAACTAAATTCCACTGCATTAACAGTGCCCCTTTCCCAGTTCTAACGAACCCCTTCAACAGTCTTGGCAGCTTTGACGTTGCTGTTTCACTAGTGTGGAGCACACGCCTCCCCATCTGTATCTCCTCCCACGGAATCATCCATTGGTAACTCAGCCCTGTCTCGGTCCAGGTTCCCTTCACTTGACCCCCTCTCCCTCATGCCCAACACCTTTTACTATTTTTTATTTTGTCTTGTTTCCAACCAACATTATATTATGGAAAAATGCATTCGGTCTTAATATTCCAGGGCCTCCCTTGCAATGGTCTCTGGACACTGTTCCTTTTCCTAATGCTTGTTGACTCACTGGGCTAGGGAGAGGAGGTCTGCTCCCCATTTCCTTTCCTAGACCATTGTTCCTCCAACTGTGTCTCCATATTTCTACAATGACCCTACCATTCTCAGTATTTCAAAGGCTCAAGAGCAACTCCTTTTCTATGTCAGTCTGTGGATTATTCCTCTACTTTTCATATCCTTTGCCACTGCCACCACAAACACCCAGGAACTCATTTCTTTGCCCAAACTATTTTTATGGCATTCCAACTAGTCACCTTGATGCCAGTCTCTCATTCTCCCACTTTGAACCCATTGTTCACTCCACATACTGCTTACTTAATGTAAAAGTCAATTCTGATCTAGAAAGAAAAAGAAGAAAAAGGAGAGAAAGAAGGAGGAGGAGGAGAAATCAAAGGCTTCTTTGCTTATTGGAGTAAAGCTCAAACTCCTCAATCTGGCATCCAAGGCTCCCTATATAATGTGGTCCCAACATTAACTCCAGTCTCATCTTTCAGTGTTCTCCCCTTCAACCAGTATAGACTACATACTTTTCCTGTTGTGTGGGATTTTCTGCTTTTAGTAACTGTAGTACTAGTTGCAATTTATAGAGCACTACATCCAGGCATTGCATTAAGCACTTTACATTTCATCACCTGAACAGCAGTGTAAGGTAGGAAGTATTATCCTATTTTAACAGATGAATATATTGGTATAGGAATTTCCTAAATCACATAGCTATAAAGTGGCAGATCCCGATCTGAACCCTGTATATCTGTCTCCAAAACCCATGCTCTCCCTTTGTTTGAAATGTATGTACCACTCTTATAAAAATTCTTCCCATCCTCTAAAAACCATCTCAAATGCATCTTCTTTCATGAAACCATTTTTTATCCCTCTGACCAAATGGGATCCTGCAACCCTCACAGTACTTGTATTGAACCTCTCCTGTGTCAGAAAATTTCTGCCTTAGCATAAAGTTCTATAGATACTTTACTTAACCTTTTCAAACTCAAATTGACATTAGGATACGGCTGCTGCTCTACTGAAGCTTATATGCCATGTGTTTCTTATTACATTTTGTATTCCCTTTGAACACTGTAGGCATTTATTACATGGTTATTGCACTGAGTCAATATCCATCTGTCTATCATCAATCATCCATCTAGACATTGGGCTATTTTTGTGGAAGAATCTGACAGAATAGACCATCTTTCTCAGAATACTGTGGCCACAATGGCATCCCAGAACCCATTTTTACAGTTGTCATTTGTGTAAAAAAGTGCATGCTCTATACTCAAGAAATTTTTTGTTCAACTAAAATAATAAGCTGTTTATGTATCTCCCTATATACAATCAAAGGATCCATGTCATCGGCTGCTTTTTTTAAAGTCCCACTTCTAGAATCTGATGTGAAGACAGCTTGTTTTTTGCACAACAGCACTGGGGAAAAAACAGACATGAGGAAAGAAAGGCGAAAGTGACAGAAAGTGGCGAAATCAGGATTTAAATCTAGGTGAACTTGTGTTGCTTACAAGTACAATCTTGCTATTTTGACAATACATCTGGCCACCGGGATTAGAATTTGTGTTTTCCCAAAACAATTTAGCTGCCCATTGGTAATTTAAAATGGGGGCTCTTTTTCTTGTTTTGATTTTGACATAGAGGAAATGTCCTACCATTTGCCCAAGGGGAATCTCTTCTAAAAACTGTGTTTTAGATTCTACCCCTGTTAAGGATTAATACAGTTGATCTTATTACTTGTCATTTTTCCTTTTACATTTCAGAAGACAATTTCAAGTCTGGGGTTTACCTTGCTGTCTTCACTCCTGTATCTTCTATTCATATAAACCTAAATTAAGTATAACTTAGAGAATGAAGAATAACAATTAATTGCCCGCACGTTCTGTCTTTAACCAGCATTTTTTGAACCAGAGACAGATCCAGTTTGCAATCCAGTATAGTGCATATGGGACAGAAACGACAAATTTAATCTGCATGGATAATAAGAAATCTATTAAAAATGGATCTTACAGTAGGCCTTCATTGCTTTCAGAATGGCATGCAAATTTTTTTAGAAGGTGCATACCGTTCTTCATAAAATTGTCCTTTTTTTATCATTTCAGCCTCTTTTCTCACCATTTTCTCTTACCATTTCTATTCCAGACACGCTAAACTTCTTCAGGTCTTTCCATGCTTTTTCTCACCTGTGAAACTCTGCACATGTTGATCTTTGCTTCCTTTACTTACCTACCTAACACCTATTGGTCCTTCAGAACTAACTTATCACTGCACTTCCTTCTGGGCTTCCTAACTCCACCAATGTCATAATAATCAGGCTAACTCTGCTTACTTCCCACTGGTAGCACATGTCCTGTTGACTTGCAATTGCCTGTTAGCTTGCCTGTCTTCCCAATCAGCATGTAAACCTCCCCGACAGCAGGTACTATGTCTTGTCCACTGTTTGAGTCCCAGGACCTTGGCTGGTATTTGGAACACAGTAGGTTCTTATTACACTTTTACTGGGTGAATGAATACATGGATGAAAGAATGAACTCTTTTCTAAGATGAGACAGTCAGCTTTGTATCTTCTTTTCTAAGATGAGAAAGTTAGCTTTGTGTCTTTTAAGTCTAGATATTATTCCCCATGACCTTACTACTCCCTGAAGGATTTGAAAGACTGAATTATAGGAGTTTAGTAGCATCCAGATTATTAAAATATTTGAGCAACTGCCAGATTTCTTTTTATCACATGCATATTTTGCATCTGGGTATTTTATTTGCACAGGAATACTTCTGGGAACTAATATAGGCATTCCGAGTGAATACACCATCAAAAGAGATGGATCAGCCTAAATTAATCTGAGAAACTAAATATAACTGAGTGGAGAAGAAATAATGCTTACTATTATTAAAAGGAAAAGCACACTATATTTTTCCTGTAATCAATTGCAAATGTACATTTGATAACTCTGGTTGTTGTTTAATCAAAAATGATTATCTCTCTTGATTAGGAGTTATTTTTTTTTAAGGAAAAGGAATGGCTAATTAGTTTGCTATCACTCTGCTGAAGGTGTTTGCAATTAAATTGAGGACGTAACGAAAGCTGCAAATGATTCAAGCGCTGAAATGTGGTTTCTAAATATTGAAGGAGCTGCTCTTTCAAACTGTGTGAAGTTTTTTTGGTTTTGTTTTTTTGCGGTACGCGGGCTCCTCACCGCTGCGGCCTCTCCCGCCGCGGAGCACAGGTCCAGCGGCCATGGCCCAAGGGCGCAGCTGCTCCGCTGCACGCGGGTTCCTCCCAAACCGGGGCACGAACCCGCATCCCGTGCATCGGCAGGCGGACTCTCAACCACTGCGCCACCAGGGAAGCCCCAAACTATGTGAAGTTTTAAACTTCTTTTCAAAAGTACAAACCTGGGATCTTCAAGATGGCGGAACAGTAAGATGCGTAGATCATCTGCCTCCACACAGATACATCAGCAATACATCTACACGTGGAACAACGCCTACAGAACACCCACTAAACGCTGGCAGAAGACCTCAGACCTCCCAAAAGGCAAGAAACTCCCTGGGTAGGGAAAAAGAAAAAACAGAGACAAAAGAATAGGGACAGGACCTGCACCAGCTGTGAAGGAGGAAAGGTCTCCATACACTAGGAAGCCGCTTCGCGGCGGAGACTGCGGGTGGCAGAGGGGGAAGCTTCGGAGCCGCGGAAGAGAGCACAGCAACAGGGGTGCGGAGGGCAAAGCGGAGAGATTCCCGCACAGAGGACCGGCACTCACCAGCCCGAGAGGCTTGTCTGCTCACCCGCCGGGGCGGGCGGGGCTGGGAGCTGAGGCTCGGGCTTCAGTCCAATTGCAGGGAGAGGTCTGGCGGCGTGAACACAGCCTGAAGGGGGCTAGTGCGCCACGGCTAGCCGGGAGGGAGTCCGGGAAAATGTCTGGACCTGCCGAAGAGGCAAGAGACATTTTCTTGCCTCTTTGTTTCCTGGTGCGCAAGGAGAGGGGATTAAGAGCGCCCCTTAAAGGAGCTCCAGAGACGGTGCGAGTCGCGGCTAACAGCGCGGACCCCAGAGACAGGCATGGGACGCTAAGGCTGCTGCTGCCGCCACCAAGAAGCCTGTGTGCGAGCACAGGTCACTATCCACACCTCCCCTCCTGGGAGCCTGTGCAGCCCGCCACTGCCAGGGTCCCGTGATCCAGGGACAACTTCCCCGGGAGAACACACGGCGCGCCTCAGGTTGGTGCGACATCATGCCGGCCTCTGCCGCAGCAGGCTCGCCTTGAATCCGCACCCCTCCCTCTCCCCCGGCCTGAGTGATCCAGAGCCCCTGAATCAGCGGCTCCTTTAACCCCTGTCTGAGCGAAGAACAGACGCACTCAGGCGACCTACACGCAGAGATGGGGCCAAATCCAAAGCTGAACCCCAGAAGCTGTGCGAACACAGAAGAGAAAGGGAAATCTCTCCCCGCAGCCTCAGGAGCAGCGGATTAAATCTCCACAATCAACTTGATGTACCCTGCATCTGTGGAATATCTGAATAGGCAACGAATCATCCCAAATTGAGGAGGTGGACTTTGGGAACAATGATATATATATATATTTTTCACTCTTTCGCTTTTTGTGAGGGTGTATGTGTACGCTTCTGTGTGTCATTTTGTCTGTATAGCTCTGCTTTTACCATTTGTCCTAGGGTTCGGTCTGTCCATTATTTCATTTGTTTGTTTGTTTTTTAAGTGTAGTTTTTAGCACTTGTTATCATTGGTTGATTTCTTCTTTGGTTTGGTTGCTCTCTTCTTTCTTTTTTTTATTACTTAAAAATAATTTTTAATAATTATTTTTTATTTTAATAACTTTATTTTATTTTACTTTATTTTATTTTATTTTATCTTCTTTCTTTCTTTCTTTCTTTTTTCTCCCTTTTATCCTAAGCCGTGTGGATGACAGGCTTTTGGTGCTCCAGCCAGGCATTAGGGCTGTGCCTCTGAGGTGGGAGAGCCAAGTTCAGGACACTGGTCCACAAGAGACCTCCCAGCTCCACGTAATATCAAACGGCAAGAATCTCCCAGAGATCTCCATCTCAACACCAAGACCCAGCTCCACTCAACGACCAGCAAGCTACAGTGCTGGACACCCTATACCAAACAACTAGCAAGACAGGAAGACAGCCCCACACATTAGCAGAGAGGCTGCCTAAAATCATAATAAGGCCACAGACACCCCAAAACACACCACCAGATGTGGACCTACCCACCAGAAAGACAAGATCCAGCCTCATCCACCAGAACACAGGCACTAGTCCCCTCCACCAAGAAGCCTACACAACCCACTGAACCAACCTTAGCCACTGGGGACAGACACCAAAAACAATGGGAACTACGAACCTGCAGCCTGCGAAAAGGAGACCCCAAACACAGTAAGTTAAGCAAAATGAGAAGACAGAGAAACACACAGCAGATGAAGGAGCAAGGCAAAAAACCCACCAGACCTAACAAATGAAGAAGAAATAGGCAGTCTACTGAAAAAAAATTCAGAATAATGATAATAAAAATGATCAAAAATCTTGGAAATAGAATGGAGAAAATACAAGAAACATTTAACAAGGACCTACAAGAACTAAAGAGCACACAAACATTGATGAACAACACAATAAATGAAATTTAAAATATTCTTGAAGGGATCAATAGCAGAATAACTGAGGCAGAAAAACGGATAAGTGACCTGGAAGATAAAATTGTGGAAATAACTACTGCAGAGCAAAATAAAGAAAAAAAGAATGAAAAGAACTGAGGACAGTCTCAGAGACCTCTAGGACACCATTAAATGCACAAACATTCAAATTATAGGGGTCCCAGAGGAAGAAGAGAAAAAGAAAGGGACTGAGAAAATATTTGAAGAGATTATAGTTGAAAACTTCCCTAATATGGGAAAGGAAATAGTTAATCAAGTCCAAGAAGCACAGAGAGTCCCTTACAGGATAAAACCAAGGAGAAACACACCAAGACACATGTTAATCAAACTATCAAAAATTAAATACAAAGAAAAAATATTAAAAGCAGCAAGGGAAAAATAACATACAAGGGAATCCCCATAAGGTTAACAGCTGATCTTTCAGCAGAAACTCTGAAAGCCAGAAGGGAGTGGCAGAACATATTTAATGGGATGAAAGGGAAAAACCTACAACCAAGATTACTCTACCCAGCAAGGATCTCATTCAGATTTGATGGAGAAATTAAAACCTTTACAGAACAGCAAAAGCTAAGAGAATTTAGCACCACCAAACCAGCTTTACAACAAATGCTAAAGGAACTTCTCTAGGCAGGAAACACAAGAGAAGGAAAAAACCTACAATAACAAACCCAAAACAATTAAGAACATGGTAATAGGAACATACATATTGATAATTACCTTTAATGTAAATGGATTAAATGCACCAATCAAAAGACAGACTGACTGAATGGTTACAAAAACAAGACCCGTATATATGCTGCCTACAAGAGACCCACTTCAGACTTAGGGACACATACAGACAAAGCGAGGGGATGGAAAAAGATATTCCATGCAAATGGAATCAAAAGAAAGCTGGAGTAGCAATTCTCATATCGGACAAAATAGACTTTAAAACAAAGACTATTACAAGAGACAAAGAAGGACACTACATTAGGATCGGGGGATCAATCCAAGAAGAAGATATAACAATTGTAAATATTTATGCACCCAACATAGGAGCACCTCAATACATAAGGCAAATGCTAACAGCCATAAAAGGGGAAATCGACAGTAACACAATCATAGTAGGGGACTTTAACACCCCACTTTCACCAATGGACAGATCATCCAAAATGAAAATAAATAAGGAAACACAAGCTTTAAATGACACATTAAACAAGATGGACTTAACTGATATTTATAGGACATTCCATCCAAAAACAACAAAATACACACTCTTCTCAAGTGCTCATGGAACATTCTCCAGAAGAGATCATATCTTGGGTCACAAATCAAGCCTTGGTAAATTTAAGAAAATTGAAACCATATCAAGTATCTTTTCTGACCACAATGCTATGAGCCTAGATATCAATCACATGAAAAAATCTGTAAAAAATACAAACACATGGAGACTAAACAATGCACTACTTAATAACCAAGAGATCACTGAAGAAATCAAAGAGGAAATCAAAAAATCCCTAGAAGCAAATGACAATGAAACCATGACAACCCAAAACCTATGGGATGCAGCAAAAGCAGTTCTAAGAGGGAAGTTTATAGCAATACAATCCTACCTTAAGAAACAAGAAGCATCTCAAATAAACAACCTAACCTTACACCTAAAGCAATTAAGAGAAAGAAGAACAAAAAACCCCAAAGTTAGCAGAAGGAAAGAAATCATGAAGATCAGATCAGAAATAGATGAAAAAGAGAGAAGGCGGAAGATGGCGGAAGAGTAAGACGCGGAGATCACCTTCCTCCCCACAGATACACCAGAAATACATCTACACGTGGAACAACTCCTACAGAACACCTACTGAAGGCTGGCAGAAGACCTCAGACCTCCCAAAAGGCAAGAAACTCCCCATGTACCTGGGTAGGGCAAAAGAAAAAACAGAGACAAAAGAATAGGGACGGCACCTGCACCAGTGGGAGGGAGCTGTGAAGGAGGAAAAGTTTCCACACTCTAGGAAGCCCCTTCGCGGGCGGAGACTGCGGGAGGCGGAGGGGGGAGCTTCGAAGCTGCGGAGGAGTGCACAGCAACGGGTGCGGAGGGCAAAGCGGGGAGATTCCCGCACAGAGGATCGGTGCCGACCGGCACTCACCAGCTCGAGAGGCTTGTCTGCTCACCCGCCGGGGCGGGCGGGGCTGCGAGCTGAGGCCGGAGCGCAGGGAGAGGACTGGGGTTGGCGGCTTGAACACAGCCTGAAGGGGTTAGTGCACCACAGCTAGCCGGGAGGGATTCCGGGGAAAACCCTGCACCTGCAGAAGAGGCAGGAGACTTTTCCTTCCCTCTTTGTTTCCTGGGGCGTGAGGAGAGGGGTTTAAGAACGCTGCTTAAAGGAACTCCAGAGACGGGCGCGAGCCGCGGCTGAAAGCGCGGACCCCAGAGACGGGCACGAGCCGCGGCTGAAAGCGCGGAATCCAGAGACGGGGGCGAACCGCGGCTGAAAGCGCGGAATCCAGAGACGGGCGCGAGCCGCGGCTGAAAGCGCGGAATCCAGAGGCGGGCGCAAGCCGCGGCTGAAAGCGCGGACCCCAGAGGCGGGCGGGAGAAGTTAGGGCTGCTGCTGCCGCCACCGAGGGGCCTGTGTGCGAGCAAGGGTCACTCTCCACACCCCTCTTCCGCGGAGCCTGTGCAGCCCGTCACTGCCGGGTTCCCGGGATCCAGGGACAACTTCCCCGGGAGAGCGCACAGCGCGCCTCAGGCTGGTGCAAAGTCACGCCGGCCTTTGCCACCGCAGGCCCGCCCCGCACTCTGTGCCCCTCCGTCCCCGCCGGCCTGAGTGCGCCAGAGCCCCCAATCAGCGGCTCTTTTAACCCCATCCTGTCTGAGCAAAAGACAGACGCCCTCCAGCGATCTACACGCAGAGGCAGGGCCAAATCCAAAGCTTAGCCCTGGGAGCTGTGAGAACAAAGAAGAGAAAGGGAAATCTCTCCCAGCAGCCTCAGAAGCAGCGGATTAAAGCTCCACAATCAACTTGATGTACCCTGCATCTGTGGAATACCTGAATAGACAACCAATCATCCCAAATTAAGGAAGTGGACTTTAGGAGCAAGATCTATGATTTTTTCCCCTTTCCTCTTTTTGTGAATGTGTATGTGTATGCTTCTGTGTGAGATCTTGTCTGTATAGTCTTGCTTCCACCATTTGTCCTAGGGTTCTATCCGTCCATGTTTTTTTTTTTTAATTTTTTTTTCTTAATAATTAATTTTAAAAACCTTATTATACTTTACCTTCGTTCTTTCTTTCTTTCTTTCTGTCCTTCCTTCCCTCCTTTAGACAACGAATCATCCCAAATTGAGGAGGTGGTCTCTGACAGCAAGATTTAGGATTTTTCCCCATTTACCTCTTTTAGTGAGGGTGTATGTGTATGCTTCTGTGTAAGATTTTGTCGGTATAGCTTTGCTTCCAACATTTGTCCTAAGGTTCTTTCCGTCCCTTTTTTTTTTTTTTTTCTTCTAAATAAGAATTTTTTAATTCAATAACTTTATTATACTTTATTTTATTTTTACTGTATCTTCTTTCTTTCTGTCTTTTTTCCTTCTTTCCCTCCTTCCTTCCTTCCTCCCTCCCTCCCTCCTTTCTTTCCTTCTTGCCTTCTTTCCTTCTTTGCTTCTTTCTTTCTTTCTTCCTTCCTTCCGACCCTCCTTTCCTTCTTTCTTTCCTCATACTTCTACTAATTCCCTCTACTTTTTTTCCCTTTTATCCTGAGCCTGTGGATGAAAAGCTTTTGGTGCTCCAGCCAGGAGGCAGGGCTCTGCCTCTGAGGTAGGACAGCCAACTTCAGGACACTGATCAACAAGAGACCTCCCAGCTCCACATAATATCAAACGGCGAAAATCTCCCAGAGACCTCCATCTTAACACCAGCACCCAGCTTCACTCAACGACCAGCAAGCCACAGTGCTGGAAAACCTATGCCAAACAACTAGCAAAACAGGAACGCAACCCCACCCATTAGCAGAGAGGCTGCCTGAAATCATAATAAGGCCACAGACACCCCCAAACACACCACCAGACGTGAACCTGCCCACTAGAGAGACAAGATCCAGCCTCATCCACCACAACACAGGCACTAGCCCCCTCCACCAGGAAGCCTACACAACCCACTGAACCAACCTTAGCCACTGGAGACAGACATCAAAAACAGGAGGAACTACAAACCTGCAGCCTGCAAAAGGAGACCCCAAACACAGTAAGATAAGCAAAATGAGAAGACAGAAAAACACACAGCAGATAAAGGAGCAAGATAAAAATGCACCAGACCTAACAAATGAAGAGGAAATAGGCAGTATACCTGAAAGAGAATTCAGAATAATGATAGTAAGGTTGATCCGAAATCTTGGAGATAGAATGGACAATAGATTGGACAAAATGCAAGAATCAGTTAACAAGGACCTAGAAGAACTAAAGATGAAACAAGCAACGATGAACAACACAATAAATGAAATTAAAAGTACTCTAGATGGGATCAATAGCAGAATAACTGAGGCAGAAGAACGGATAAGTGACCTGGAAGATAAAATAGTGGAAATAACTACTGCAGAGCAGAATAAAGAAAAAAGAATGAAAAGAACTGAGGACAGTCTCAGAGACCTCTGGGACAACATTAAACGCACCAACATTCGAATTATAGGGGTTCCAGAAGAAGAAGAGAAAAAGAAAGGGACTGAGAAAATATTTGAAGAGATTATAGTTGAAAACTTCCCTAATATGGGAAAGGAAATAGTTAATCAAGTCCAGGAAGCACAGAGAGTCCCATACAAGATAAATACAAGGAGAAATACGCCAAGACACATATTAATCAAACTGTCAAAAATTAAATACAAAGAAAGCATATTAAAAGCAGCAAGGGAAAAACAACAAATAACACATAAGGGAATCCCCATAAGGTTAACAGCTGATCTCTCAGCAGAAACCCTACAAGCCAGAAGGGAGTGGCAGGACATACTGAAAGTGATGAAGGAGAAAAACATGCAGCCAAGACTACTCTACCCAGCAAGGATCTCATTCAGATTTGATGGAGAAATTAAAACCTTTACAGACAAGCAAAAGCTGAGAGAGTTCAGCACCACCAAACCAGCTTTACAACAAATGCTAAAGGATCTTCTCTAGGCAAGAAACACAAGAGAAGGAAAAGACCTATAATAACGAACCCAAAACAATTTAGAAAATGGGAATAGGAACATACATATCGATAATTACCTTAAATGTAAATGGACTAAATGCTCCCACCAAAAGACACAGATTAGCTGAATGGATACAAAAACAAGACCCTTATATATGCTGTCTACAAGAGACCCACTTCAGACCTAGAGACACATACAGACTGAAAGTAAGGGGATGGAAAAAGATATTCCATGCAAATGGAAGCCAAAAGAAAGCTGGAGTAGCAATTCTCATATCAGACAAAATAGACTTTAAAATAAGGACTATTAAAAGAGACAAAGAAGGACACTACATAATGATCAAGGGATCGATCCAAGAAGAAGATATAACAATTGTAAATATTTATGCACCCAACATAGGAGCACCTCAATACATAAGGCAAATACTAACAGCCATAAAAGGGGAAATCGACAGTAACACATTCATAGTAGGGGACTTAAACACCCCACTTTCACCAATGGACAGATCATCCAAAATGAAAATAAATAAGGAAACACAAGCTTTAAATGATACATTAAACAAGATGGACTTAATTGATATTTATAGGACACTCCATCCAAAAACAACAGAATACACATTTTTCTCAAGTGCTCATGGAACATTCTCCAGGATAGATCATATCTTAGGTCACAAATCAAGCCTTGGTAAATTTAAGAAAATTGAAATTGTATCAAGTATCTTTTCTGACCACAACGCCATGAGACTAGATATCAATTACAGGAAAAGATCTGTAAAAAATACAAACACATGGAGGCTAAACAATACACTACTTAATAATGAAGAGATCACTGAAGAAATCAAAGAGGAAATCAAAAAATACCTAGAAACAAATGACAATGGAGACACAACGACCCAAAACCTATGGGATGCAGCAAAAGCAGTTCTAAGGGGGAAGTTTATAGCAATACAAGCCCACCTTAAGAAGCAGGAAACATCTCGAATAAACAACCTAACCTTGCACCTCAAGCAATTAGAGAAAGAAGAACAAAAAAACCCCAAAGCTAGCAGAAGGAAAGAAATCATAAAAATCAGATCAGAAATAAATGAAAAAGAAATGAAGGAAACAATAGCAAAGATCAATAAAACTAAAAGCTGGTTCTTTGAGAAGATAAACAAAATAGATAAACCACTAGCCAGACTCATCAAGAAAAAAAGGGAGAAGACTCAAATCAATAGAATTAGAAATGAAAAAGGAGAGGTAACAACTGACACTGCAGAGATAAAAGAGATCATGAGAGATTACTACAAGCACCTCTATGCCAATAAAATGGACAATCTGGAAGAAATGGACAAATTCTTAGAAATGCACAACCTGCCAAGACTGAATCAGGAAGAGATAGAAAATATGAACAGACCAATCACAAGCACTGAAATTGAAACTGTGATTAAAAATCTTCCAACAAAGAAAAGCCCAGGACCAGATGGCTTCACAGGCGAATTCTATCAAACATTTAGAGAAGAGCTAACACCTATCCTTCTCAAACTCTTCCAAAATATAGCAGAGGGAGGAACACTCCCAAACTCATTCTACAAGGCCACCATCACCCTGATACCAAAACTAGACAAGGATGTCACAAAGAAAGAAAACTACAGGCCAATATCACTGATGAACATAGATGCAAAAATCCTCAACAAAATTCGAGCAAACAGAATCCAACAGCACATTAAAAGGATCATACACCATGGTAAAGTGGGGTTTATTCCAGGAATGCAAGGATTCTTCAGTATATGCAAATCAATCAACGTGATACACCATATTAACAAATTGAAGGAGAAAAACCATATGGTCATCTCAATAGATGCAGAGAAAGCTTTTGACAAAATTCAACACCCATTTATGATAAAAACCCTGCAGAAAGTAGGCATAGAGGGAACTTTCCTCAACATAATAAAGGCCATATATGACAAGCCCACAGCAAACATCATCCTCAATGGTGAAAAACTGAAAGCATTTCCACTAAGATCAGGAACAAGACAAGGTTGCCCACTCTCACCACTATTATTCAACATTGTTTTGGAAGTTTTAGCCACAGCAATCAGAGAAGAAAAGGAAATAAAAGGAATCCAAATTGGAAAAGAAGAAGTAAAGCTGTCACTGTTTGCAGATGACATGATCCTATACATAGAGAACCCTAAAGGTGCTACCAGAAAACTACTAGAGCTAATCAATGAATTTGGTAAAGTGGCAGGATACAAAATTAATGCACAGAAATCTCTGGCATTCCTATATACTAATGATGAAAAATCTGAAAGTGAAATCAAGAAAACACTCCCATTTACCATTGCAACAAAAAGAATAAAATATCTAGGAATAAACCTACCTAAGGAGACAAAAGACCTGTATGCAGAAAATTATAAGACACTGATGAAAGAAATTAAAGATGATATAAATAGATGGAGAGATATACCATGTTCTTGGATTGGAAGAATCAACATTGTGAAAATGACTCTACTACCCAAAGCGATCTATAGATTCAATGCAATCCCTATCAAACTACCACTGGCATTTTTCACAGAACTAGAACAAAAAATTTCACAATTTGTATGGAAACACAAAAGACCCCGAATAGCCAAAGCAATCTTGAGAACGAAAGAAGGAACTGGAGGAATCAGGCTCCCCGACTTCAGACTATACTACAAAGCTACAGTCATCAAGACGGTATGGTACTGGCACAAAAACAGAAAGATAGATCAATGGAACAGGATAGAAAGCCCAGAGATAAACCCATGCACATATGGACACCTTATCTTTGATAAAGGTGGCAGTAATGTACAATGGAGAAAGGACAGCCTCTTCAATAAGTGGTGCTGGGAAAACTGGACAGGTACATGTAAAAGTATGAGATTAGATCACTCCCTAACACCATACACAAAAATAAGCTCAAAATGGATTAAAGACCTAAATGTAAGGCCAGAAACTATCAAACTCTTAGAGGAAAACATAGGCAGAACACTCTATGACATAAATCAAAGCAAGATCCTTTCTGACCCACCTCCTAGAATAATGGAAATAAAAACAAAAATAAACAAATGGGACCTAATGAAACTTCAAAGCTTTTGCACAGCAAAGGAAACCATAAACAAGACCAAAAGACAACCCTCAGAATGGGAGAAAATATTTGCAAATGAAGCAACCGACAAAGGATTAATCTCCAAAATTTACAAGCAGCTCATGCAGCTCAATAACAAGAAAACAAACAACCCAATCCAAAAATGGGCAGAAGACCTAAATAGACATTTCTCCAAAGAAGATATACAGACTGCCAACAAACACATGAAAGAATGCTCAACATCATTAATCATTAGAGAAATGCAAATCAAAACTACAATGAGATATCATCTCACACCAGCCAGAATGGCCATCATCAAAAAATCTAGAAACAATAAATGCTGGAGAGGGTGTGGAGAAAAGGGAACCCTCTTGCACTGCTGGTGGGAATGTGAATTGGTTCAGCCACTATGGAGAACAGTATGGAGGTTCCTTAAAAAACTACAAATAGAACTACCATATGACCCAGCAATCCCACTACTGGGCATATACCCTGAGGAAACCAAAATTCAAAAAGAGTCATGTACCAAAATGTTCATTGCAGCTCTATTTACAATAGCCCGGAGATGGAAACAACCTAAGTGCCCATCATCGGATGAATGGATAAAGAAGATGTGGCACATATATACAATGGAATATTACTCAGCCATAAAAAGAAACGAAATTGAGCTATTTGTAATGAGGTGGATAGACCTAGAGTCTGTCATACAGAGTGAAGTAAGTCAGAAAGAAAAAGACAAATACCGTATGCTAACACATATATATGGAATTTAAGAAAAAAATGTCATGAAGAACCTAGGGGTAAAGCAGGAATAAAGACGCAGACCTCTTAGAGAACGGACTTGAGGTTATGGGGAGGGGGAAGGGTGAGCTGTGACAGGGCGAGAGAGAGTCATGGGCATATACACACTAACAAACGCAGTAAGGTAGATAGCTAGTGGGAAGTAGCCGCATGGCACAGGGATATTGGCTCGGTGCTTTGTGACAGCCTGGAGGGGTGGGACGGGGAGGGTGGGAGGGAGGGAGACGCAACAGGGAAGACATATGGGAACATATGTTTATGTATGACTGATTCACTTTGTTATAAAGCAGAAACTAACACACCATTGTAAAGCAATTATACCCCAATAAAGATGTT
>NW_020838014.1:1657228-1774433 GCF_003676395.1 Aethalodelphis obliquidens | reverse complement strand
AAAAAAAAAAAAAAAAAAAAAAAAAAAAAAAAAAAAAAAAAAAGAAATAGATGAAAAAGAAATGAAGGAAACGATAGCAAAGATCAATAAAACTAAAAGCTGGTTCTTTGAGAAGATAAACAAAATTGATAAACCATTAGCCACACTCATCAAGAAAAAAAGGGAGAAGACTCAAATCAATAGAATTAGAAATGAAAAAGGAGAAGTAACAACTGATGCTGCAGAAATACAAAGGATCATGAGAGATTACTACAAGCAACTATATGCCAATAAAATGGACAAACTGGAAGAAATGGACAAATTCTTAGAAATGCACAACCTTCCGATACTGAACCAGGAAGAAATAGAAAATATGAACAGACCAGTCACAAGCACTGAAATTGAAACTGTGATTAAAAATCTTCCAACAAACAAAAGTCCAGGACTAGATGGCTTCACAGGCGAATTCTATCAAACATTTAGAGAAGAGCTAACACCTATCCTTCTCAAACTCCTCCAAAATATAGCAGAGGGAGGAACACTCCCAAACTTATTCTATGAGGCCACCATCACCCTGATACCAAAACCAGAGAAAGATGTCACAAAGAAGGAAAACTACAGGCCTTATCACTGATGAACATAGATGCAAAACTCCTCAACAAAATACTAGCAAACAGAATCCAACAGCACATTAAAAGTATGATAGACCATGATCAACTGTGGTTTATCCCAGGAATGAAAGCATTCTTCAGTATACGGAAATCAATCAATGTGATACACCATATTAACAAATTAAAGGAGAAAATCTATATGATCATCTCAGTAGATGCAGAGAAAGCTTTTGACAAAATTCAACACCCATTTATGATAAAAACCCTCCAGAAAGTAGGCATAAAGGGAACTTTCCTCAACATAATAAAGGCCATATATGACAAACCCACAGCCAGCATCGTCCTCACTGGTGAAAAACTGAAAGCATTTCCACTAAGATCCAGAACAAGACAAGGTTGCCCACTCTCACCACCATTATTCAACATAGTTTTGGAAGTTTTAGCCACAGCAATGAGAGAAGAAAAAGAAATAAATCCAAATCGGAAAAGAAGAAGTAAAGCTTTCACTGTTTGCAGATGACATGATACTATACATAGAGAATCCTAAAGATGCTACCAGAAAACTACTAGAGCTAATCAATGCATTTGGTAAAGTAGCAGGATACAAAATTAATGCACAGAAATCTCTTGCATTCCTATACACTAATGAAGAAATATCTGAAAGTGAAATTAAGAAAACACTCCCATTTACCATTGCAACAAAAAGAATAAAATATCTAGGAATAAAGGTACCTCAGGAGACAAAAGCCCTGTATGCAGAAAATTATAAGACACTGATGAAAGAAATTAAAGATGATACAAATAGATGGAGAGATATACCATGTTTTGGATTGGAAGAATCAACATTGTGAAAATGACTCTACTACCCAAAGCAATCTACAAATTCAATGCAATCCCTATCAAACTACCACTGGCATTTTTCACAGACCTAGAACAAAAAATTTCACAATTTGTGTGGAAACACAAAAGACCCCGAATAGCCAAAGCAATATTGAGAAAAAAATGGAGCTGGAGGAATCAGGTTCCCTGACTTCAGACTATACTACAAAGCTACAGTAATCGAGACAGTATGGTACTGGCACAAAAACTGAAATATAGATCAATGGAACAGGATAGAAAGCCCAGAGATAAACCCACGCACATATGGTCACCTTATCTTTGATAAAGGAGGCAAGAATATACAGTGGAGAAAAGATAGCCTTTCAATAAGTGGTGCTGGGAAGACTGGACAGCTACATGTAAAAGAATGAAATGAGAACACTCCCTAACAACATACACAGAAATAAACTCAAAATGGATTAAAGACCTAAATATAAAGCCAGACACTATCAAACTCTTAGAGGAAAACATAGGCAGAACACTCTATGACAAAAATCACAGCAAGATCCTTTTTGACCTACCTCCTAGAGAAATGGAAATAAAAACAAAAAGAAACAAATGGGACCTAATGAAACTTCAAGGCTTTTGCACAGCGAAGGAAACCATAAACAAGACGAAAGACAACCCTCAGAATGGGAGAAAATATTTGCATATGAAGCAAGTGACAAAGGATTAATCTCCAAAATTTACAGGCAGCTCATGCAGCACGATATCAAAAAAACCAACCCAATCCAAAAATGGGCAGAAGACCTAAACAGACATTTCTCTAAAGAAGATATACAGATTGCCAACAAACACATGAAAGAATGCTCAACCTCATTAATCATTAGAGAAATGCAAATCAAAACTACAATGAGGGGCTTCCCTGGTGGCGCAGTGGTTGAGAGTCTGCCTGCTGATGCAGGGGACACGGGTTCGGGCCCTGGTCCAGGAAGATCCCACATGCCACGGAGCGGCTGGGCCCGTGAGCCATGGCTGCTGAGCCTGCGTGTCTGGAGCCTGTGCTCCGCAATGGGAGAGGCCACCATCGTGAAAAAATCTACAAACAATAAATGCTGGAGAGGGTGTGGAGAAAAGGGAACCCTCTTGCACTGTTGGTGGGAATATAAATTGACACAGCCACTGTGGAGAACAGTAGGGAGGCTCCTTAAAAAACTAGAAATAGAACTACCATATGACCCAGCAATCCCACTACTGGGCATATACCCTGAGAAAATCATAATTCAAAGAGAGTCATGTACCACAATGTTCATTGCAGCTCTATTTACAATAGCCAGGACATGGAAGCAACCTACGTGTCCATCAACAGATGAATGGATAAAGAAGATGTGGCACATATATACAGTGGAATATTAGCCATAAAAAGAAATGAAATTGAGTTATTTGTAGTGAGGTGGAAACCCCTAGAGTCTGTCATACAGAGTGAAGTAAGTCAGAAAGAGAAAAACAAATACCATATGCTAACACATATATATGGAATCTAAAAAAAAAAAAAAAAAAGTGGTCATGAAGAACCAAGGGGCAAGACGGGAATAAAAACGCAGACCTACTAGAGAATGGACTTGAGGATATGGGGAGGGGGAAGGGTAAGCTGTGACAAAGGGAGAGAGTGGCATGGACATATATACACTACCAAACGTAAAATAGATAGCTAGTGGGAAGCAGCCGCATAGCACAGGGAGATCAGCTCGGTTCTTTGTGACCACCTAGAGGGGTGGGATAGGGAGGGTGTGAGGGAGGAAGACCTAAGAGGGGAGAGATATGGGGATATATGTATATGTATAACTGATACACTTTGTTATAAAGCAGAAACTAACACACCATTGTAAAGCAATTATACGCCAATAAAGATGTTAAAAAAAAAAAAAAAGTACAAACCTTACTACCTAAAAAGCCATTCTTTCAGAAAAACAAATTCTGTAAACTCCTGGTTGAGATGAAAGAGACTGATCATTCAACTTTTTAATATACCTGTACCTAAAAGGAAGGCAAATTGCTATTTTATGTTTAGATACATTTATATAAAGTCATGATATTTGACCATTTTGAAGTTGTTTATTCTCTTCATTAATATGGCACTGCCTACATATAACAGCTACTTCTGATTAGGTCACTTCAGAGCTGGTGCCTGAGTCTCCACAAAGCTTTAAGTTTCACACATCATATGACTTTTATTTCTGTTATTCTCTTCACATGGAGACAATACCAAGGGAGTAATCTGCAGTGATGCTTTGGTTTCTTTGATAATAATATTTGAAGATGTTTGCTTCTTGGAAACATGAATTGCCTAATATTTTTAAAAATTTATTTTATTGAAGTATAGTTGATTTACAGTGTTGTGTTAGTTTCTAGTATACAGCAAAGTGATTCAGTTATAATGAATTGCCTAATTAATTTTGTTCCATCTTAACCATTTTTAAGTGTCCAGTTCCATAGTGTTTACTACATACTCATTGTGCAGGAGATCCCTAGAATTTTTTCATCTTGCAAAATCGAAACTTTATACCCATTAAACAATTCCCTACTTCTACCCGCCACCAACCCAGCCCTGCAAACCACCATTCTACTTTCTGGATTTTTTTCCCCAGTTTTAAAAAATTGTGGTAAAGTACACATAACATAAAATTTACCATTTTAACCATTTTTAAGCATACAGTTCAGGGGTATTAAATACATTCATAATGTTGTTCTACCATTACCACATTCATCTCCAGTACTCTTCTCATCTGTAAAACTTAAATTCTATACCCATTGAACATTAACTCCCAATTTACCCCTCCCACAGGCCCTGGAAACCACAATTATACTGCTTCTATTATTTTGACTACTCTAAGTACCTCATATAAGTGGAATTATATAGTATTTGTCTTTTAGTGACTGTCTTATTTCATTTAGTATAATGTCCTCAAAATTCATCCATGTTATAGCATATTGCAGAATTCCCTTCCTTTTTAAGGCTGAATACTATTTTTAAAAAAATTATGTATTTATCTATTTACTTTTGGGTGCATTGGGTCTTCATTGTTCTGCACGGGCTTTCTCTAGTTGTGGGGAGCAGAGGCTACTCTTTGTTGTGGTGCGCGGGCTTCTCATTGCGTTGGCTTCTCTTTTTGCGAAGCACGGGATCTAAGCACAGGCTTCAGTAGTTGTGGCACATGGGCTAGATAGTTGTGGCTTGCGTGCTCTAGAGCGCAGGCTTAGCAGCTGTGGTGCGTAGGCTTAGTTGCTCCGAGGCATGTGGGATCTTCCCGGACCAGGGCTCGAACCCATGTCCCCTGCATTGGCAGGTGGATTCTTAACCACCTGCATCACCAGGGAAGCCCATGAATACTATTTTATTTTGCATATATACTACCTTTTCTTCACCTATTCTTACATTGATGGACGCTTGGGTTGCTTCTACCTCTTGGCTATTGTGAATAATGCTGAAATGAAACATGGATGTGCAAATATTTTTTCTGGATATATAACCAGAAGTGGAATTGCTGGGTAGTTCTAGTTTTAATTTTTTGAGGAACTGCTTTCCACAGCAGCTAAACCATATTACATTCCCACCAAGAATGCACAAGAGTTGAAATTTCTCCCCATCCTTACCAACACTTGTTATTTTGTTGTTTTGATAGTAGCCATCCTAATGGGTGTGAGGTAATATCTAATTGTAGTTTTGATTTGCATTTCCCTAATGATTAGTGATGTTGAGCATCTTTTCTTGTGCTTATTGGCCATTTGTATACCTCTTCAGAGAAATGTCTATTTAAGTCATTAGCATATTTTTAATTTGGGTTGGTTGTTTTCTTCTTGTTGACCTTTAGAAGTCCTCTATATATTCTGGATATTAATCCCTTATCAGATATATGATTTGCAAATATTTTTTCCCATTTTGTGGATTGCCTTTTTACTCTGTTGATAGTTTCTTTTGATGCAAACAAAATTTTATTTTTATGAAATCGAATTTATCTATTTTTTCTTTTGTTGCCTGTACCTTTGCTGTCATATCCAAAAAATCATTGCCAAAGCCAATGTTGTGAAGCTTTTGCCTTATGTTTTCTTCTAAGAGTTTTATAGCTTTACATTTAGGTCTTTTGTCCATTTTGAGTCAGTTTTGTATATGGTGTAAGGGTCCAATTTCATTCTTTTGCATGTGGATATCCAGTTCTCCCCACACCATTTGTTGAAGAGACTCTTTTCTCCCTTTGTGTAGCCTTGGTAACCTTGTTGAAGATCATTTGACCATACATACGAGGATTTATTTCTGGGCTCTCTATTCTGTTCTGTTGATCTATATGTCTGTCTTTATGCCGGTACCTAGAGTTTTGATTACTGCAGTTGTCTAACATGTTTTGAAACCAGGATGTCTGAAGCCTCCAGATTTGTTTTTCTTTCTCAGGATTGTTGTGGCTACATTAGTGTTTTTTTTAAAGTGAATGATGTTAGGCTATATTAAGGAGAATATGATGTTCAAATGTTGGGAAATAAGAGTTTGCTTTCTTCCGCACTCATCATACCACATACACTACAGCCCACTGTGCTGAATTCTGTCTCCACATTCTATGAGAAACATTCTATTCATAGACGGTAATTAGAATGGGGAAAGTCTGGAAATTATTTCATATAAAAAACATTTGAAGGAAAACAAAATATAAAAAAGAGGAAACTATTATAGCCATCTTTGATTATTCAATCATTTATTTATTCATTCATTTAAAAATATATTCATTGAATTCCTACTATGTACCAGGCATTCTGCCTTCTTGCTCATATCTGGTATTTTGCCTGTTTCCTCCATCCCTACACACAACCTGGGTAGACCATCCATCCTCTAAGATAGGACAGGAAACTAACTTATCTTTAAGTCCATTCTGAGTGCTTATGAATAAATCTTATTATCCAGCAATCAAAAAATTCCATACTGGTGCTTTTGCCTTGGCTCAGACTAAAAAACAAGCAGTATATTTGTCTACAGATCAACACACTCCATATCAAAATCCCTGCTGAACTTCAAAATACACTATTAAGACAACTAAAAGACAAGCAGTAGACTTGGACAAAATATTTGCAAAACTCATATCTGATTAAGCACTCATGTACAGAATATAAAAAGAACTATCACAACCCAATAACAAGAAGATGAACAACCCATCCAAAAAGTGGCCAAAAAACCTTGAATAGACATTTTATCACAGAAGCTGTATGAATAGTTAATAAGCACATGAAAAGATATTCCATCATTAGTCATTAGGGAAAAGCAAATTAAAATCACAATCAGATACCATTTCACACCAACAGGAATGAATATAATAAAAAGACTATATTACACATACACACACACACACACATATTATATATATTTTAGAGAGAGACAATAGATAGATAGATAAATAATATATAATATATAAATATATACAATATAAAAAAGACAAAAATAAATGTAGGAAAGGCAGAAACCTTCATATATTACTGAGGGGAATTTAAAAATGGCACAGCCACTTTGCAAAGTGGTATGGTGATATATTAAAAAGTTAACTATAAATTTACTATATGGCCTAACAATTCCATTCTTAGGCATCTGCTCAAGAGAAATGAAAACATATATTCATGCATAGACTTGAACATGATTGTTCTTAGTAGCATTATTCAAAATAGCCCAAAATTGGAAAGAATCTAAATGTCCACCAATTAGTGAATGAATAGACAAAAGTGGTACATCCATACAATGGAATGCTATTCAGCAATAAAAGGAACACACTACAGATATATGCTCCCATATGGATGAGTCTCAAAAATGTTATTCTCAGTAAAAGAAGGCAGACACAAGAGACCACATATTGTATTACACCATTTTTATGAAATATTCAAAAAGAGCAAAGCTGTAGAGACAGAAGGTAGATTAGTGGTTTCCTGGAGCAGGGGTGAGGAGAAAGAAATTAACAGTAAATGTGTATCAGAGACTTTATTGGGGTGATGAAAATGTTCTAAAACTGATTCATGGTGGTGGTTGTATGTTCTAAAGAAGATACTGATAAATTTACTTTTAAAATCATTGAATTGGACACTTGAAAAGGGTAAATTATATGATATGCAAAATATAGCTCGATAACGTTACTAAAATATATTTAGGCCAAACTAAATATATTGCTATTTTGGGGGCAGAAATTGCCAGCCTGACCCTAAAATTAATATGGAATTGCAAAGACCCAGAATAGCCAGAACAATCCTGAAAAAGAAGAAAAAGGTTGGAGAACTTACACTTCCCAATTTCAAAACTTACTACAAATCAATAGTAATCAAGACACAAACAATGATCAGTGGGATGGAATTAAGAGCTCCCAAATACCCCTTTACATTTATGGTCAATGGATTTTTGACAAAGGTACCAAGAAAAATCACTAGGAAAAGAATAGTCTTTTCAACAAGTTGTGCTAGGACAATTGGGTATGCACAAGCAAAAATAAATAAATAAATTTGAACCCCTTCCTCACACCATACACAAAAATTAGCTTGAAATGGATAAAAAATCTAAATGTAAGAGATAAAACTTAAACTTTTAGAAGAAAACATAAGAGAACATATTTATGAGCTTGGATTAGGAAAGCAATAAAAGAAAAAATTGATAAATTAGATTTAATCAAACTTAATAATATACCATCAGGAAAATGAAAAGACAATCCACAGAACTGGATAAAATATTTGCAAATTATACAGCCAATGAAGGACATACATCTAGAACATATTAAAAAGTCTTACAACTCAACAATAAAAAGACAACCAAAATCTAAAAATGAGCAAAGAATTTGAATAGACATTTCTCCGAAGAAGGTATACAAATGATCATTAAACATATGAAAAGATGATCACTATTATTAATCATTAGGGAAATGCAAATCAAAATCACAATGAGATACCACTTCACACTCCCCAGAATAACTATATTCAACCAGACAGATACAAACAAGTGTTGGTGAGGATGTGGAGAAATTATGCTCCTCATACACTGCTGATAAGAATGTAAGATCAAATTGTTAACCATAGAGTTTCCATATGACCCTGCAATTCTGTTCCTAGGTATCCACCAAGGAGAAATTAAAACAAATGTTCTCACAAAGACTCATATGCAAATGCTCATAGCAGATTATTCACAATAGTCAAAAAGTGGAAATAACACATGTCCATCAATGGTGAATGGATTAAAAAAATAGAACAAGGAAATATCATTCACCAATAAAAAGGATCAAAGTATTGATACATGTTTCAACATGGATGATCCTTACAACATGGATGTATTTCAAAAACATCTTGTTCAAAGAAGCCAGGCACAAAAGAACACTTATTGCAGGATTCCATTTATATTGAATATCCAAAAAAGCAAATCTAGAGAGGCAGAAAATACTTTAGTGTTTCCCTAGGACCGGGAGTGGGAATGGAAAGTGACTAAATGGGCATGAGATTTCTTTTCATTATGATGAAAATATTCTAAAATCAGATTGTGATGATGGTTGCACAACTTCGTAAATATACTAAAAGTCATTTAATCATACACTTAAAAATGAATGAATTTTATGAAATGTAAAGTATACCTCAAAAAAGCTGCTAATAAGAATAACATTTAAGAAAAGCTATATTAGAAATGGAAAGGACCTAGAGATCACCTAGTCTAGACCTCTCATTTTATAGATGAAGTAAATGAGGTTGAGTCAGGCTCAGTCAGGTGCCTAAGGTCATAAGAGCAATTATTATCCTAGTAGGATACAGAGCCCAGGCATTTGGAGGTCGGCGTATTCACCAAGTCTTTTTCTTGGATATACATTCCTGATTACTGAACTAGGAGGGGTTACCTTTTAAGATCACAGCACAGAGTATATTTCCTGTATGGCCTTTAATACAGCTTGTCATTGTCCTTTGTCTCTGACATGACAGCCCTCTCCATGAGAGATGATCCTTTTCCATTTTTGCTCACCATTTTATCCCTAGTGCCTAGTGCAGAGTGCAGAAGCAAGGTGGACTCTCAATAAATATTTGTTAAATGCGTGAATAAATGAATAAACTGATGGACCTGAAGTCCAAACATTCACAATAGTCATTGTGCAGTGATGCCCCAAGTGGAATCTTCTGATGGAAAAGCTGGGTGACACCCTGCACAGAGGTCTTCAGAGATGTACATTACCTGCTTGTAGCAAGGCAAGGCTGAGTATTTCATTGGATTTTATAATAAGAACAAATAGCTTCTTTAGATTGGAAAGAGGGGCAATATCAAAGGAAAAGACCCTCTTGGCTTTGGCTAACTGTAGGGAAAGAAGAAGAGAACTTCTAGGGAGGCCCTCCCCTAAGAAAACAAAAGCCTCTAAAAAGCTGTAGACCAGGACAGCTGATGTAAGGACTTCATAGGCTCTGCAACTACTCCATTCGTTACTTTTGTTATCTTTCTGAATATGGACTAGGGGAGGGGACATGTATGAGGGGAAGGGGAGAATCCAGGTATGGGCAAGAGTCACACACTTTTAAATGTTTTTTCATTGTCTCAACAATTTTAAGTATCATGAAGATGACCTAAAGAATAGCCAAACATAGAACTTCCTATTACAAGTGTAAGACTATGAATGATTTCTCCTCCTAACTGAACAACTTTTTGGTCACTGCACTGGCAATGCATTGTTGCAGTTTTCACAGTTCCCATCCCAAGGAACATACGATGCTAAGGGAAGACAGACAAGTAAACTGTTGATTAGAGTACAGAGTGACAAGTGCTGAATCCATACAGGCTCTCAGGGTGCAAGCAACATATGATAATCTGCTGTCTCAGGGGGAAAAAAAAATCTGTGGAAGGATATGAGGCAGCTCGTAAAACTTAAGGGAAAAAACGAAGGACCAGGACCTCAAGAAAAGTAGAAACTTGAATAACTCCAAAGATCCAGAGGACAGAAAAGAATAGAGAGCCTTCACAGTTGGAATAAATCTGCTCCATCATTTCCCAATATTGTGTCAATTACTCTCACTCAGTGCAAATTCCAGAAGAGTCTGATTGATCAAGATTGATCACATGCCCATCACTTGGCCAGGGAGTGCCAGGCAGCTTCACTAACAGTCCCATCAAGACTGCGTGTGGCAGGGAGGGACAATTCCCCAGAGGAAAAATGAATTCCTAGAATAAGGGCTGATACAAGCTACAGACATCCCCATGAGAGTGTTAGACAAGCCATCAAGACAGGGCATTATGAAAGCATAGCCCTAACCAAGTTGTGGAGAGTTTCCGTTGCATTTCCAGAGCAAGTAACATTTAAACAGAGATTTTTCTGGGAGAGATTTCTTTTTTTCTGTTTGTTTCATTTTTTAATTTAATTTAATTTATTTTTTTATACAGCAGGCTCTTATTAGTTATCCATTTTATACATATTAGTGTATATATGTCAATCCTCTGGGAGAGATTTCTGCCAAATTCTTCCTATCACATCTCGAGACACAAGCCAAATTAGACCTTCTAATTTGACCTTCTCAAAGTTCAACTTTTGTTCTCTTAAATAAATTCTAAATCTTGAGGTAATCAGAAGGAACCAAAATTCTTAAATATATCAACATGCGATAATAATAACAGCCAGGCTACCATTTAAGACATGCTGATTATGTTTCAGACACTATGACTACATTATTTCATTTAAACCTATCAAGAACTGATGAGGCTGCACTAGATCCCTATAAGATAGATACTCCAGTTTCTCCCTTATGAAAGGGAAGTGTGGGCTTGGATTTGTCAGAAAACTGATGCCCACAAAAGGTAGTGCCTTGGGATTCAGACAGGCTGGTCTGACTCCAAAGGCCATGTTTGTAACAAACATGCACTAAAAAGTCCCAACATCTTTACCATAAAAAATCAATTATATGTTCCTATGTTCCTTTTGTGTTGTTTTAAAGTTCAAATTAGTTTAAGTTGGCTTATTTCTATTTGGTAATATTGTTAAGGCTATAAAAAAATCTTAAAATTTTCAAACTTAAAAATCAGTCTTAGGACCCTAACCTTACATCATATACAAAAATTAACTCAAAATGGATTAAAGACCTAAAAATTGTAATACTTTTAGAGGAGAACATAGGGGGAAAACTCCACAACATTGGATTTGGTAATGATTTCTTGGATATGACAGCAAAAGTACAGACAATAAAAGCAAAAATAGACCAATGGAACTAAATTGAACTTAAAAACTTCTGTACATCAAAGGAAACAATCAACAGAAAAAAAAGGCAACCTATGAAATTGAAAAAAATATTTGCAAATCATATACCTGATAAGGGATTAATACTCAGAATATATAAAGAACACCTACAACTCAACAACAACAAAAACCAAATAACTTGGTTAAAAACGGCAAAGAACTTGAACAGATATTTATCCACAGAAGATATACAAATGGCCAACAAACAGATGAAAAGGTGCTCAGTAACACTAATCATCAGGGAAATGCAAAGCAAAACCACAATGAGATACCACCTCAAATATGTTAGAATGGCCATTACAAAAAAAACCCCACAAAAAACAGAAAATAGCAAGTGTTGACAAGGATATGGAGAACTTGGAACCCTTGTTGACTGTTGGTGGAAATGTAAAATGGTGTCCCAACCATGGAACAGAGTATGGACGTTCCTCAAAAGATAAAATATAGAATTAGCATATGATACAGCAATTCCACTTCTGGGTATATATCCAAAAGAATTAAGAACAGAATCTTGAAGAGATATTTACATACCCATGTTTATTGCAGCATTATTCACAATAGCCAAGAGATGGAAGCAACCCAAATGTCCATCGATGCACAGATAGATAAAATGTGGTATATACTTACAATGGAATATTATCCAGCGTTAAAAAAAGAAGGAAATCCTGTCACATGCTACAACATGGACAAACCTTGAGGACCTTATGCTAAGTGAAATAAGCCAGTCACAAAAAGACAAATACTGTATGATTCCACTTATATGGTGTCCAGAGTTTTCAAACTTTAGGAAAGAGAAAGCAGAATGGTGGTCACCGCAGGCTGGAGGTGGAGGGAAAGTGGGTGGTTGAGTTCAATGGGTGTAGAGTTTCAGTTTTGGAAGATGAACAGGTTCTGGGGACCCGCTGCACAACAACTGTGCATATAGTTAACACTACCTTACTGTACACTTAAACATGGTTAAGAAGGTAAATTTTATGTTGTATGTTTTTTTACTACAATTTTTTAAAAAGCACTGTTGGCTCAGGTTAAGCATGTGTTCACATGAATTCTCCAGTTCCTAACACATGTTACCACCAAGTCCAGTCTTTGTCATCCTGTACCTATGAGATTGATTTTTTTTTTCAAAAAACTTAAATGGAGGACTTTGCATTTATTGCTTTAAAATTTCATCATTCAGGCTTTAACTCATCATTTCAAGTTTAAGACAATGTAGGCTCTTTATGTGACTGACTAGTCCCATCAACTTTGTATGACATGAAGCATTTGTTTAATACGTCTCGTATATCTCCATCCAAGTCACTGAAAGCACGACTTAGCAACCAAGGTGAAGGTCCATGAATGACCTCTCTGCAAGCACTTAATCTGTACTTTTGTTTTTAATATACTTGTTTAACCAACCCAGGTATTTATTTATCAAAATTTATTGATTATCTACCATGTGCCAGGCACTGTGCTTGGTGTTGTTGATACACTTATGAACATACATCACACATACACACACACACACACACACACACACACACACACACACAGACTCTACTGTCTCTTTCTTCAAGCAGTCCATATTTCTGTAGTTATTAATAAATATATCATAAAAGACTACAAAATGCTTCTCTGAAATTTCAGAAACAATGATCCTTAATATCAAATACTTAAAATAGCAATTGTATAGCAAAGGTGAAGTCTACCTTTCTCTCAAATCCAGGCTGATCAACTTTTTCTATGATTGCTATGACAAGTTCCTATGAATACATTTAATTTTACTTCATATTTTTATGGTCTGGCTTGCTCTAAACTTTTTTTTTTTGGCTGTGTTGTGTCTTCATCGTTGTGTGCGAGCTTTCTCTCGTTGCGGCGACCAGGGACTACTCTTCATTGCGGTGCGTGGGCTTCTTATTGCAGTGGCTTCTCTTGTTGTGGAGCACGGGCTCTAGGCGTGAGGGCTTCAGTAGTTGTGGCACGTGGGCTCAGTGGTTGTGGTTCGTGGGCTCTAGAGCACAGGCTCAGTAGTTGTCGTGCACAGGCTTAGTTGCTCTGCAGCATGTGGGATCTTCCTGGACCAGGACTCGAACCCGTGTCCCCTGCATTAGCAGGAGGATTCTTAACCACTGCACCACCAGGGAAGCCCCCTAAACTATTTTTTAAAAATTCTAACCAATCATTAAACAATTTTTACGGTGAACATAAATATTCAGTAACGAAGTAAAGATTCTGTTTGGTTTGAATTTGTATAGTTCATTAAACTCATGGTTTTCATTACAGAAATATTTAGAGGACTAATTACCTCTGAGTAATCACAGAGCGTGAAGCAATTTAAATCATTCCAGCACAGGTTAGAAGGAAATTTATCTATTAAATTATGAATGTTTTACTTTATACTGGTCACTGAATAATTTAAAAATGAACATGACACAATTTCAAAGATGAAAAAATACATGCAATGGCAGTAGCTTTGCAACAATTCAAAAGTCTGAAATTTTCTTAAAAAACAAAAACCTTGGGCTTCCCTGGTGGCGCAGTGGTTGAGGGTCCGCCTGCTGATGCAGGGGACACGGGTTCGGGCCGCGGTCCAGGAAGATCCCACATGCCGCAGAGCGGCTGGGCCCGTGAGCCATGGCCGCTGAGCCTGCGCGTCCGGAGCCTGTGCTCCGCAACGGGAGAGGCCACAACAGTGAGAGGCCCGCGTACCGCAAAAAAAAAAAAAAAAGCTATGTATTTTTGAGTTGTAGTTTCAAATGTGATTTTTCAAGTAATTTATTTCACTAAAAATTTTTTTAAAGTTAGACTCTATTTTGGAGCTTAATGAACATTTATAAATAGGAGTTACCAACTTTTATTCCAAAAAAAGGATTCAGTTTGTTAGCTGGACAATGATAATACAGTATTAGGTTGAACCAAATATTGCAATTTTTATTAAGTCAAAAATGATTGAAAATTGGCAGTTTCATGTAATGTATATTTCCAAGCATATTATAGGTCTTTAAAAATAGAAATTAATTTTCAGAAATTATAAATAGAATTTAAAACACTACGCGAGACTTGGAAAAATCTGTAATTTCACCACACAAATACAAATTCTATAATTGTTTCTGTACATTGCCTCCCATTATTTTCTCTTGTGCATACTTTTACAGGCTTGTAGTCATTGTGTACATAAGTGTTTTCATGGATAAATTTTGAAACCTTATATCATTTATATTTTAAAATTTGTGATATAATATTTATATTTATAATTTTTAATAATTGCATAATCCACTAATTAAATTTACTATAATTTACTTACTCATTCCCATATTGTTAAGCATTTAGGTTGCTCCTAGTTTTTTAATATTACAAATGGTGTTTTGATGAACATTCTGAGTTGCTAAGAAAAGATGCCGTATGTTTATATAATCCATTAAAAAAATGTGTCTCTGTATTTTTTCACTGTTTGGATTTTTTTAATCAAGTAAATTATGATGAATACTCTAGGTACATCAGGAAATAAAAAGCAGTACCATAAGTTTTCCTCTGTAATTTGCCATTACCACTCAAAACTGATTTCTTTTATAGTCATTAATTCATAATGACAACATAATAATAATCTTCAGAGCTCACATTCCACCACCAGACTTTCCACTGAGCTTGTAATTAAAATGTCAGAATTCATTCCTGTCCTTAAAAACATTTTTTTTTTTTTTTGCTTCTGATGATTGATTCAAAATTCTGTTTTATAAATCTTAATTCTCACATCTTCTATTTCAGCAAAATGAATTCTCAAGGTAAGGAAGAAAATAAGAGTTTAGAATTTAAAATCTGCTCTTATTAGGTTGACATAGACACCAGGGTCAGACATTGTTGCTTTTTGACATTTTTTGTACACATTTAAAAATAAAAAATTGAATTGTACAACCAAGAGTTTACATTTTTCTGTTGGACTATTGATATATTAGAGTTACTAAATTTTAAAGAGGGTTATTTTTGTGTATTTTAAAGAGGGTTATTTTCGTGTATTTTAAAGAGAATGTATTTGGTTCATTCTTAAGTTAAACTCATACAACAACTTGGTTTGGCCCAGACTTTATATTCTCACATGTGAAAGTAGAAAAGACTGCCAAACTATAGTGTAAACTAGAGATATTCACCAATGCAACCTATTACCCACCTTTGGGCCTTACTTCCAGCCTGTCTGCAGTCAACAAGTTAACTGGAGTTCTAGAACTCATGATTCAGTTGGATAACTTTTCACTATTATTCCACCTCCAAAGGGTGGTAACAAGTGTTAGGAGGTGGGTAATATACAGGCCTCTTTGTTTTGATTATTTAATCCAGAACAGTGGAATTAGAAATACATGTCATCTCTCACTCAATCCCTTTAACAATTCTCGATGCTAATACTCAATAGTTGGCAGTACCTACATAGTTAACAAGAATGCAATATCTAGAATTAGAATAAACCATTTTTATCAAAAATGTCCCAATCTACTTTCTGTCCACTATCAAATATTCTATAAGGACAGACTATTCAACCTGACAGATATTTGAGTGCCTTCTCTATGTAGAGTAAGATGTGTGTCAAGGAAAGCTGTGCTCTTGAATTTTTACATTTCTCCTAGTCTAACGCAGGGCTAAATTCTTCCAAAACACATCCTGTGGCTGAGAATGTTTTTGTTAGTAGTTATGCAACCTTATGAAAAAGCATGGTCTTCTCCAAATTGGATACACTATAAATTGAAGACATTAGTCATAGCTGGTGCTTTTTTCTTCCATTTGAAACACACACACTTTAATACTTTCTTTCAGGCCAAATTTTAAGTGGTGTATTGAAATATTGGAGAAGAAATACCATATGTAAAAAAAAAAAACTTGGACAGATAATATTTTAAAAAGCAATATGCATCAGAAGGAGGAGAAATAGTGTCATTTTCTCACATTTCAACCCCCAGGCATCCATGTATAATTTAACAAAATGCAATATGATACAGCATTCATTTATATACTCAGCGTGTAATTATTGAGCACTTGTCATGGATGTCACACGGTAATCATCTCTGTGGGGGATACAAGGGAAGGAAGGGCCCATCCTTGCCCCCAAGCAGCTTAGAGCACCTTTGGGGAGATGAAACAAGAATGAAAGGTTTAATAACAGAGTGGACTACTGACTCTATGACACAGACGATAGTGCTTCAGGAATACATGGGGGAATGGTCCTGGGAGAGCTATAGAGAAGCAGTGGGTCTTGGGCTGGATCTTCAAGAATGAGCAGGATTTAGCTAGGGAAGGAGAGCCAGGGAGGGCACTCTGGACATTTAAGAAAAAGGGGGAATTGTGTGACAGTGTCCAGGGGATGGTGAGTGAGTAATGGACAGACTGGCTGAAGTGGAGGGTCATGCTATGGGAAAATGAAGTGGAATGAGATTTGGGGCGGAGAGGGCCAGGAAAGGCGAATGACTCTTATTGCTACCCACTCTATGCCAGGCCCTTTATTTATCTTATTGAATTCTTCCAACAATCCTACTTCTCAGCTGTATAGAGGAGAAAACTGAGCCTTAGACAGATTATGTGATTGTTTTCAAGGTCATAAGACTGGCTGGTGACAGCATCAGGATTCAAACCGAAGTCTAAAAGCACATCCTTGGTCTTTCTGCTACGCTAGTTCCCTTAAATGCATTGCAGAAGGACTTGAACTTGGTTTTGGATGAATGTGTGAACATGTGACTAAAGAAAGCATAGCCAGACATGGTGTCTTGTCCTATGAGTGCCTTAGTCTCCAATGGCCTGAGATCCTACACAAAGATAAAGTAAGTCCCGAAATGCCCTAACTTGGTTAGATCAAAAATCTCATGAATCTCAAGGTTTATGATGGTAGAAAAGTCAGGTTGGAGTTCAAGGGTGCTTGGGTTTTACATGTTGTGTAATTTAACATAACATTTTAATTTAGTTTTATAGAAGGTAGTCCTAGTTAAATCCTGTTCTGAAAAGCTTTCAGGTGTTCTCTGGAATTATCCACCCTAAACTTCACACCAATAAATTTTCTGGAGGAGGATGGATAATGGATTTTCCGTTTGATAATAATATTTACAGGCATCATCTGGTCTCAGTTGCTGAAGACTGGTATTTTGAAATCATGAGACAATAAAGGTTCATTTTTTTCAAATTAAATAAAATAGCTGACTCTTGACAGTAAAAAGAAAACGAGAATCCCCTTTATGTCTGCAGTGCTTTCTCAATGTTCCTTCTTCATTGGACATCATAACATCTGCAATATACAGTACATCAAAAAAGGAATGTGGTGGTTAAATATTCATGGCCACTCGCTGTTCAATGTGTGTTTTTATTATTTTTGGCAAATAGCAGGCTATCTAATGATTCATTTAATCCAGTTTACAAATGGCCAGTATCTAATTTTTATCTATCGCTGACAGATTTCTGCTTTTTCCGAAAAAGAAGGTATCAGCCTTGCCTTTATGCAGCCTTTCAGCCTCTTGGAAGCCCACTGGAAGGTCCCAGGTGCTTAGGTTTTAGGATCTCAGGTCTCAAGAGTGGGCAAAGTACAGCAAGCGCAGACCAGAGAGAGTATAGAGACAGTCTCTCTTCTCTAGGAGCAGAGGTGCTCCAAAATACTAACCAGGGTTAATGGGATGGAAAGGCCAAGGGAAAAGTTCTGCTCATCTGTTTTCTGTTTTATTGTTATAAAACGGGTGGCATTTTTCAGAGGTTATTCCCTTGGAAATCAAAGAGAAAATTAAGCAGAGAAAGGGGAAGAATGTTTCCTAAAATGTGTTTACCTTTGGGCCTAGCAGGGCTGGCTTCCTGGGCAGCCGTGCGACCTGTGTGGTCACACAGGGCCCTGCATTCAGTAGGGCCTCGTGCTTGGTTTCATGCTCTGTCCCATCACTGTCTAGAAATTCTTAATACTTTTTGAACCAGGTACCTCGTGTTTTCATGTTTCACTAAGCCCCACAAGTTATGTAGCTGGTCCCACAGACTACTGAAGTATGTGATGAAAAAGCAGCTCACTTTGTCCTAAGCAAAAGGCTTCTATCAAGATGGCTGAAGAAAAGAAGGCAACACCAGGAACCAAAAGAAGTAGAGGGAGGGGCTTCCCTGGTGGCGCAGTGGTTAAGAATCTGCCTGCCAATGCAGGGGACGTGGGTTCATGTCCCGGTCCGGGAAGACCCCACATGCCCGGGAAGATCCCACATGCCCCAGGAGTGTTCGGGCCTGTGAGCCATGGCCGCTGGGCCTGTGCGTCTGGAGCCTGTGCTTTGCAACGGGAGAGGCCACAACAGTGAGACGCCTGTGTACCGCAAGAAAAAAAAATTAAAAAAAGAAAAAAAGAAGTAGAGGGAGGAGGGAAGAGTCAATGAAACAACGGTAATGCACCTTTTCGTGACTAACAGTGATGCATAAGCAACTTGTTCTCAAGGGAAAAAGAGAAATATGGTTAGAAAGAGAATCATTTATTGCCACTTCTTCCCATGTGGCTACTTTTTATCCAAATTCTATATTCCTTGTTTATACCCTCCCTGTACCTACACTGCTCTGTGCTAATAGTCATTTGGACATAGTCTGTAACTTTGTTTATACAATCCGCAATTGCTACTGATACAAAAGGCAAAGAATCTTATGTTGATAATATTAAAACCAAGAGTCATACCATTATTTCTATTTTCTCAAGTGTGGAAATAAATAAAAACCAACCAAATGAGAAAGCAAAGGCTATTTATTCTGAGCTTACTATTGCAAGGGAGTCAGCCACCATCACTTGCATTTTGGCAGAGACTCAAAGGAAGGCAGAGGAATGGGAAAGTTCTGTAGTGGGAAAAGGAAGGCTTCAGGTATACCCTGTTTGGAGGCTGTTGGCCTGGGGAAGATGTAGGCAGGCCAACTAGAAGGGGGCATCCTATGTGACTGGTTAGGGGGGCATATCTGGCTTTCTCTGGTTGGGCCCAAGTTGGAAGTAGAGACGAAAGTTAGGGAAGCTCTCGGTTATTAATCATGTCATGGCCATTTGGGGCTGACTGTTACAGAAGTTATTATTTAGCTTCCTGGATGGTACTAGCGATAGCAATCTGACTCCCTGCAAGTCTGACTTCCAGCAGGTTGGCTTCCTGGGCTGTTTACTGTGGATAAGGGGTTTGCTTCCTGGGCAGGTGGCTGCAGGTTGTGGGTCAGAGTTCTTTTTTTATATGGTCTGGCCATTCTCCATTTGTGTATTCAGTCTCTCACGAGACACCCCTTAATAAAAGGGCTTTGTTGGTCTGGTTAGAATCGATTTCCTATTTCAAATGATCCCTATACAACATGTTTTCTTCCCTTCTAGTCCAGGTAGCAATTGTTTTTCATACTTGTACCAGATAATATATTGCTTACATAGTCTTACTAAAGAGGCATTATTAGCCAATTCATTTAGAGAGTTTACATATTAGGAGAAGAAAACAACCTGATTTAAGCCAAGCCTTTAATGATTCTCTTGTTCTGCTTCAGGGAAAACAATATGTATCCCCTCAATTTCTCCTAGATATATAAACTGCAGTCATCAGTTGCCTTGGAGATGTTACCACCAACCTTTTTAGGAGACAGACCCAGGGGGCTGATCTTGGGGGCCAGGGCAGATGTGGCACCAACTTCCCCACCAGTGCACCTCAGGTCTAAGACTTTGATCTCACTGGGGTCAAACTTAGGAGGCATGGTGGAGATGTCTGGTGTCAGATGAACCCAGATTTGGGATGATGGAAAAAAACTGCACCTTGGCCTCCTCTAGCTGAAAGCAAAAGGCTAGCCATCAATTCTTAACAAATAACTGGGCATCATTTTTCCCTGCTTGACCTTTGTAGACTAAGAATATTGTGTCTGGGGCTTCCCTGGTGGTGCAGTGGTTGAGAGTCTGCCTGCCGATGCAGGGGACACAGGTTCGTGCCCCGGTCCGGGAAGATCCCACATGGAGCGGAGCGGCTGGGCCCGTGAGCCATGGCTGCTGAGCCTGCGCATCCGGAGCCTGTGCTCCGCAATGGGAGAGGCCACAACAGTAAGAGGCCCGCGTATCGCAAAAAAAAAAAAAAAGAAAAAGAATATTGTGTCTGACAGAGTTTTTGTTATACCATGATTCCACTTGACAGATGTGGATTTCTGGTTGATGGTTGTTATAATGGTATTTGATGAGTTTTAAAGTTTTAACTGAATTAGTAGAGATCCCCCCACCCCATCAGGTTAGAAAAATATCCATAATTCATATTAATTTCATCAGTAACATAGGCTAAAAGTTCAAGGCCTGGATCATGAAGTAAAGTAAGAATTATTGTCATTACTGAGATTTATTGAGTAGCACTTAAAAATAAATGTTAAAATACTTGATGAAATATATAATCATTCTAAAAATACATATAATTTATAGAGCAGAATAGAAGATATAGAATATGTATAATTCTAAAGTTTCTAGCAGCCACATTCATAATTCTTCCCCTACCAAAGCCAGCATCCTAGGCCAAAGTCTCACCCTTTCACATCTAGGTTGTTTCAATAGCCCCTTCCCTACTTTTACCCCAGTCCTTCTATACTGCTGCCAAGAAGAGTTTCCACAAACATCCTTTCCATTAGATCCTCAAGGCCTCAGCAACTCAGTGGCATAATAAACATAATTAACATACGTGGTCACTTCATATGTACTTCTTTATGTACACAATAGTTTTAGGAGGTGGGGTCCACAATTTTGAGAAACAGAAACTACTACTGAGAAGGTTAAGCAACTCACTGAAGATCTCATCACCAGAAGGTGTGGACCACAAAGCCCAAGCTCTTCTCTTAACCACTAGGCTCTTCTTTGTAGTGGAAAGGGCATAGGCTTCAGCGTCAGAGGGGCTTGGACTTGAGCTATCTCTGCCATTTACTAGTTATGTGGCCTTGGGCAACTTAACCTATATGGGTCTCAGTTGTTTCATATGTAAAATGTGAATGTTTGGAGGATTGAATGATGTAGCAGAGTTATGAGGCATCAGGTCTACCTCTTAACCACCATGCAAGGCAATTTACACTAAGTGCTTTGCACCAAATCTAGAACAGAGTGGGACTCGATAAAGGTTGTCAACTAGTGAAAATAATTTCTTAGACTAGTTCCCAAGATTCTCCATCTGTTAGATCCTCTTCCTCCCTCCTAACTCCTCAGTCTCTCCAGGTTAACCTCTCTAATCTTAACAGCTCAGGAAGCAAGATTGAAAGAAAAGAGAGCATTCCTTAGGGGTCAGAACACCTGGGTACCAGTCCTGGCTCCATCTCATGAGCAAGATAAGTCATTGGCCTTAGGGAATAACGTAAAATGTCACAGATGTGGGGGGCTTCCCCGATGGCGCAGTGGTTAAGAATCCGCCAGCCAATACAGGGGACACAGTTTCGAGCTCTGGTCCGGGAAGATCTCACATGCTGCGGAGCAACTAAGCCCGTGCGCCACAACTACTGAGCCTGCGCTCTAGAGCCTGTGAGCCACAACTACTGAGCCCACGTGCCACAACAACTGAAACGCACATGTCTAGAGCCCGTGCTCTGCAACAAGAGAAGCCACCACCATGAGAAGCCTGCGCACTGCAACGAAGAGTAGTCCCTGCTCACCACAACTAGAGAAAGCCCGCGGGCAGAAACAAAGACCCAACACAGCCATAAATAAAAATAAAATAAATAAATAAATTTTTAAAAAAATGTCACAGATGTGAAAGCTACATAGCTCTGAACCCTAAGAAATTTAGAGCAGATATAGAGCCTGCCTTCATGCGTTGAAGGGTTGCCATATGGAAGAGTGAGTGTATGTGGGTCATATGTATTTTTAGAAACTGCAGAAGGCAAAGTTACATTCATCATGTATTCAACAAATATTTAGTAAGTAACTGATATATACCAGCCACTGGTCTAAACATTGGAGATATAACAGTGAACAAGGCACATAAATTCCTACTAATGTAAAACTGACACATAGTGGGGAAGCAAATGATAAAAAGAATTGCACATACATACTTATAATGTTAAATAGTGCTAGGTAACCTGGAATAAATAAAACAGGGTTAAAAAAAATAAAGCATGGAGGCTGGACGATAAAGCAGTGAGATAGATAGTGATATTTGAACAGAGACCTGTTTGCAGGGAGGGAGCAAGCCCTGCAGATGTCTGGGAGAAGAAATTCCAGACAGGAATAAAAACAAGTGCAAAGGCCCTGTGATGGGAATAGACATAGCATATTTGGAAAACATCAAGAGGCTAGTGTGGTCAGAGATCAGTGAGTAGCAGGAAATGAGATTGCAGACACAAATCATGGGCCAGGTATTTAGGGCCTTACAGGCCAAGGTAATGCATCTTGACTTATTGTTAATGTTACGGGAAACCATCTTGAGCTGGAGAATGACATGATTTGACTTACATTTTCTAAGGATGATTCAAGTGGCTGCTGGGTAGAAAATAGATCATAGGACGGGCAAGTGTAGAACGAGGAAAACCAGTCAGAAGGCTACTGCCATGGTCCAGGTCAGAGATGGTGGTGGTAACAGTGGGTGGGAGTTTCAGAGAGATTCAGGGTAGCTTTGTATAAAGAAAACCTCCAGGTATTATAGCTATCCAAATATAGAATTATCTGGGTGCTACAAAAGAAGTTTCCGTATTGGGAGAGGTATGGTCTGGAACAGGGATCAACAATCTATGGCCCACAGGCCAAATTGGGCCCACCGCCTGTTTTTATAAATAAAGTTTTATTGGAACGTAGTCATACTCATTATGGTCTGTGGCTGCCTTTGCACTAAAACAGCAGAGTTGAATCGTTGTAAGAAAACCATATGGTCTACAAACTTAAAATATTTATTGTCTGATCCTTTACAGAAAAAGTTTGCTGACCTGGTCTAGAGGACCCCTTGGTGCTTCCTCCCTTCCAGTTGCTATGAGTCCACGTGTAATTGTTCACTTGACACTTCTATGTTGTCTTTATTCCATCTAGTTAATAAACTCCTCATGGGTGTGAAGCTTGTTTTCTACTTCTGAAATATTTCTTCCTATTACCTGAATATAAACGGCTCAGCAATTTCCTTAGAATATACTCCCGTTTGGGAGGTCAAGTAAAGAGGCCATCCTCATACCGTGAAAGAAAAAGAATTGTTCCAAGGTCCCAAGGGTAACAGTAATATTTCCTTCTAGAGAAAAAGTCTATCCCATTGGCAATATCCACAAGGTAGTGTAACCAAGCAGGACCCTATGGGGCCTTCCCAGGACAGGCCCCTCCCCTATAACTTCTGCTTTAGCTCCTCTGTGAAGTACCTAGATAATAGTATTTGATGCACATTTCCTGAGTTGTTTTACAGATGCTAAAACCATCACCAAATGGGGGCTTACCCGGTGGCGCAGTGGTTGGGAGTCCACCTGCAGATGCGGGGGACGCGTGTTCGTGCTCTGGTCCGGGAGGATCCCGCATGCCGCAGAGCGGCTGGGCCCGTGGGCCATGGCCGCTGAGCCTGCGCGTCCGGAGCAAAAAAAAAAAAAAAAAAAAAAAAACCATCACCAAATGGAAGAAATTGACTACTTGAGGACCATGAGCCCCCAGACCTGCTGGTGCCTAAGAATTGACAATGTTAGTCACTGTGACACCACCCTGTTACCTCAACATCAACCACGAGCTGATCACATACCCTGCGACCCCACTCCTGGCTTTTAAAAATGTTCTGTTGAAACCCTTCAGGGAGTTCGGGGTATTCTGAGCACGAGCCACACATTCTCCTTGCTTGGTCCTGAAATAAACCTTTCTCTGCTCCGAACTCTGACGTTTCGGTTTGTTTGGCCTCACTGTGCACCAGGCACATGAACTTGCATTCAGTAACAGCAGCTCAGTAGCCGCTTAATAAAGTCATCTTGATATTTTTAAGAAATGATATGTGGGATTAAGGACGAAATGTTTGAAGTCTAAAGATGAAGATCTTGCTTCTGGTAACACACCTAGACCAAGAGTAATGAAAACAAGTAACTCACCAGCCGAGACAGGCTGGTCCAGCTCTCAGGCTTCAGACAAGTCACACATTTGGAGAACTGAGGAATTCCATGCCTGAACAGTCAGTTACATTTCTTTTAATGAATGAGAAGAATGTTTACACAAGATACAAACAAATTATTTAAAAAAAAAAAAGCAGCAAGAGCTTCATCTCTACCACATAAACCCCTGGAATTTGAAATGCAAACAATCCTTATTTTCTCACATGAAGAACATTGGAACATAGAGCATTGGAAGAACAACAAGGCTGAGCAAAAGCAGAAATTCTTTAAAGGAAGAAAAGGGAGGGTTTCTCACTTAACGATAGGCTCAAGATCCTGAAAATGATGAGAGAGAACAGGGGGCAAGGAAGGGGCAGAATGTTTCATTGAGACGTACTGTTACTTGTGGTGAACTAATGACACTGCTGCTGGCTTCCAGAAAGTAGGTTTTCCTCTCCCCTTTGCCTCCACTAACAAAAACATCAGATGGACTTCTACTTTGAAAAATGCTATCATTAAGACCAATTATGAAGAACAGAGTTTTTAATTGAAATTCTTGAAATCATTTTCGAGTCTCCATATAGCTTATATACATACAAAAAATTAAATTAGAGATAATTATTCAGACAATTCAAACCAAAAAGAAATTCCCAAACCTGCTTTTTGTGTTCTTTGCGTAGATCGATTAATGATTATATGGAAAGCCTAAAACAATGTTCACTGTTGTCTCAGCAATTGCTTTACGTGGGCAGTGGCAATCACTGCAAAATTGTTAGTTTCCTCTGTGTTTTTAGTGATATGTTATAGTGATCAGTTTAAATAATTTTGTAGGTTTTTAACAGGACTGTTGCATAAAAACCTTCACTTCTGGAGCCCAGCTTTACAAATTCTTCCCAGAGTGCCCTTCTTCAAGCATATCTAGGCTAATAACTATTTGGTATGTGACTGTTCATTTATGTATCACACCCATGCCTGTGTATCACTTAGGGCAGATTAATCTAGCTAACCTTTATAGGCTGCATGGTGAGTGATAACACAAATGCCACCATATATATATATATATATTTTTTTTTTTTTTTTTTTTTTTTGAAGTACGCAGGCCTCTCACTGTTGTGGCCTCTCCCGTTGCGGAGCACAGGCTCCGGACGTGCAGGCTCAGCGGCCATGGCTCACGGGCCCAGCCGGTCCGTGGCATGTGGGATCTTCCCAGACCGGGGCACGAACCCGTGTCCCCTGCATCGGCAGGCGGACTCTCAACCACTGCGCCACCAGGGAAGCCCCACCACCTTATATTTTTTTACATAGGAGAGGCAGAGCACTGGTGAAGTTGTAAAACCACCAATCAACTTGGGATAGGCCACTGGACGCCTCTGAGCTTCTGTTTTTTTTCCATCTATACAATGGTAATAGTAATATATAAGAGTTATGTTACTCGAACAAACTATTTTAACATCATAACTGTGAATCGACTAACTATGAATGGAGAGCACAGAAAGGATTATCATCATTATAAAATACCTTGTCTTATATTGGACCCCAGATTTCCTTGGAATGATTCTATGTCTGGGGAAGAATGCATTGGTAACCAGTAATGGTCTTGGTAAGAAAATACAGCTGACCCTTGAACAGTATATGTTTGAACTGCATGGGTCCACTTATACGTGGATTTTTTTTTTCAATAAATATACAGTCCACCCTTTACTCATGGGTTTCACATCCACGGATTCAACCAACTGCAGCTAACTGAGGATCAAAATTTCTATCCTTGGTTCATTGAATCTTCCAATGCAAAACCTGAGGACACAGAGGGCCAGCTGTCCTAGGAGTGGATGCTTGTGAACACTAAGACTTCATCACTAATACAGGAGACACTGTAGCAGGTCTAGCCACTTCTTACAGCAGTTTGCTTCCTCCAAATTCCTCTATGTCTCTTTTAAAACTTGGGGTTCTGGTGGCCACATTCTCAAACCCTAAACCAGGCAGCATATGTAATCTGACCTGGGACTTTTGTCCTGTGATCAAGTATAAGAGATATTTTGTGGGACATACTGTATAGCACAGGGAACTATACTCAATATCTTGTAATAACATATAATGGAAAAGAATCTGAAAAAGAATATACAGGGTGGGAGGGAGGGAGATGCGAGAGGGAAGAGATATGGGGACATATGTATATGTATAACTGATTCACTTTGTTATAAAGCAGAAACTAACACACCATTGTAAAGCAATTATACTCTAATAAAGATGTTAAGAAAAAAGAATATACATATATATGTATATGTATAACTGAATCACTTTGCTGTACACTTGAAATTAACACAACATTGTAAATTAACTACACTTCGATTTTTAAAAGAGACATTTTGTAAGCTATATTGTGGACACCAAATTACTGGAATTTCTGGAACTTTTTTTCATGGGAAAGAATCAGAATATTTGAAATCTAGAAAGTCCCTGATAATCAAGGATTTATGGACATGATGCTTATGACAGGTAATCCACAAATGCCAAGTTTTTAGAAGCAGAGTTCAACTTTAAATGCAGAAAAATCATCTGTAACTTGGTTAATACCAGCTTTAATGAGGCAAATGTGCTTTCTATCTAGTAAATTAAAATGAAGAGAAAAAGGCAGAAAAGCAAACACCCCTTTATCATCAAGTGATGACCTCAGAATTTCCTTTTGAATCCTGTGACCCAGTGAAGACATTGCTCCCCTTTCTGATTTGCCTTAGTTTAAAAACAGAGATCTGAAGTGAGAGGTGGGGAGGAATAGGGCAGGAGTTATTAAAAAGGTAAAAAGTCTGTACTGTAAACTATACAGATCAAATATTATGGAACATTCTACATGAATGACTACTGTTATTCTTAGTTTGTTAAAAACTTTGCAAATTTTGGTTTTGAATAGCATTTGGGTTTATCCGATTTAGTAGGAGTAAAGGCAGGGAGGGGAAAGAGAGGTGGAAATTATATTTTAGCGAAAACATGGAAGAAGAAAGGGATAGTGTTTGCATGCAAAATTTAGCTTCCTAGTAATCAAGGTAAAGAGGAAACTATGATGAGTTACGCAACTTCTTTCTTCTAGTAGAAGCAAACAGGCCAATTACTCAGGAGAGACAAACCTTTTCTGACACTGAGCTCTGAAAATAATTTGTCACAGAGGTTTTTGTATAAAGGACCTTGAACAATTTCATGGATGGTATTTTCCAGTTAGGAGATTTTACAGACATTTGAGAGCTGAGCTGTTAGAGAAATGCTCTTTCATGCAGGATAGGAAAGACAGAATCTTTTTCTCTTTCTCCCTCTCACTGCCCCCCAAACGGCCCCCACCCAAACACTTACATCCTAGTCCAAGCACACATGCCTTCAAAGGGCATGTAGCCCAGATGATGCACGGCCATCGGGAAGCCACAATTAACGTCATTACTCACGGCTTTTCAGGGAGGTGATAAGAGGTATACTCCCTTTGAAGCTGGCATAACCATTCATCCTATCCCAGCAGCCTGCATACCGAAAGTGGGATTTGTAGCAGCTGTTTCATTTTGCTGCCTGTCCTGCCATTCTTTCTCCCATAGAGGAGTTAAGAAAGAATAAAAGGTAAGGGAGAAAGTTGCTCACATTCTCTCTTTCACCCAGCAAGTTTGTGGTTAGCGTCATTCTTGGCCTGAAGGAGAGATCTGAATCTCCATGCTGTGATCTTAAGGAGCAGGAAGGTGATGGCAGATATAGATGAAAACAGTAGGTTCCCTGGGCTCTTGGTGTCATAGAACATGACAACGCCACAGAGAGAGAGGTGAGAGTCAGAGCACAGAGGAATGCGTTTCTCAGAATGCTACCCTCTGCGCTTGACTGCTTATTAAAGACCCATCAGAACAAAAACCCGAACAGGCTGCTAACTGGTGCTTCGGTGGATTAACACTGGGCTGGATCCCACATTCTGAGATTTCAAAGTTCCTTTGAAGTTAGCATATTAGGAAATCACATTGCAAATCGTACCACTGTAAATTTTAGATGTTTCCTGAAAGCTCTGCGATGGAAGAAGAGTTGACTCATTCTTTACGATTTAAAAAGGGGGAGAACGAAGTCTTTTTTACGACAAACGCAAAAGTAATAATTCCCCCCAATGAATGAATAAAAGAACATGGAAGTCTCGTGGATTTGCCAAAGGCGATTTTTTTCTTCTAAAGGTTCAGTTCCTTTCAGAAGTTCATAACATTTCTGTTTCCTTAATGTGGCCCTACATCTTAATAGTCTTAACATTAGAGTAATTTCTTTAAAATATTCAAATGCGACTCATCATTAAAGTGGCCATTATCATCCTTGACTTTGTTAATGTTATTTTAGTGGCTTCTCAGTCTGAGGACCTGAAGTCCTCAGTAGAAGGAATTAGTTTTCTGCCTCCTCTTAGGATCACTCAGGTTGGCTTGGGGATTAGGCTCTGTGAGGCCTGGAGGACACAAGGTGAGGGACAGTGTTCTGTCCTCAAGGAATCAGATCCTGATTCCTGCCACAAACTGGAAGTTATGGCTTTCCAGGCATGAATGCGGAACACATACCGAGTTCCTGGAGGAGCCTTCTTTACATCAGTGCTTCTTAGAAAAGCTAAAAACAAATCACACAAAAATAAAGAAAATATCACACTCGTTAAAGAGTACGTAAGAGAAATGCACTGCTATTTAAAGGTAGCTGTAGCATTTGATGTAGATCTAATGACTTTCCTGTTATCACATCTGTGTATATTTATACCTATCTCAGCACAGAAACATGCGTCACCACGGATGCCTTGAAAGTAGCCGAGGTTATGGTGTGGGGGATGAACACAAAATTTAACTACAAGATGAAGCTTCTTGAAAGGTCAGTGGGGTGGAGAATAGTAATTGTTCCAGCTGAGCAACTCTCCACAGTACATTTTTGATGCAATGACTAATTATTGTGATTATTTTCATCAGTGAAGGCTCCATTAGAGCTAAACACATTCATTTCCTCTTTTCCTCCTCAAAAGTATTTCAAGCTTTGGAGGAATTCCATATGTTTTCTACCTATACTTAGGAAGTGTGCTCTCCATATGTTTCCACAAATGGTGAACTACCTTTCTTCCCGCTGTTCTGCTGTCTATGAGGCAGTAGTTTTCTCTTCTTTGTGTCTATTCTAGAAAGCCAAATGGAGCTGAATGAGAACAATTAGCACCTAAGTTGATAAAATTCTCATCTGACCTTTGGAGACCCCTGGGCTCACAGCCTGTAGCCAATAAGCTACAGTTGAACATAACGAGCTGACACATCATTGCAATAAAAGGGAGTAGTAAGCGTAGAAACTGTACGTCTTTAAAAAATTAATTTTAGCCCCTAAAAAATTACCGTCTACAGTTTTACAGATTTATATCAAATATGGCCTCTTTACTGAGCATTTTTCCAAAGAACTTGTAGAAGAGAGTGTGGTTTTGGAGCAGACGCATCTGCATGGTGGGAAGGATGAAAGATTAACAGAATAACTAAATATAAAAGATCACTTATAACACCATCATCATAATAATGTCTTAAATTCCTATAATGTCTTAGACTTTTTTTTTTTTTTTGGCCACGCTGCACGGCATGCAGGATCCTAGTTCCCCGACCAGGGATTGAAACCGGGCCCCCTACAGTAGAAGCTCGGAGTCCTAACCACTGGACCTCCAGAGAACTCCCTGTCTTAGACTTTTCAAAGGGTTTTCACACATATTCTTGTTTGCTCTTTGTGGACCTGGGCATGACACACCTATTGAATTTGAAACTAAAGAACATAGATGAAAAGCATACTTCTCAAGACATGACCTGGGAAGAACAGTCCAGTTTTCCAGATGGTGAGATGTCTACACTACCATAAAGACAAACATTAAGATTGGGCCTTCAGAAGCAAAATGGAGAAGATATTTAGGGGAACATATTAACCAGATTGTCATACTCCTTCTCCTTCCAGCTCATCCCCAAATTGTAATTAAGGAAAAAACTATCTTGGCCTGTCTTGTTTGAATTCATGGTATAATTGTCAGCTGTTTATCTGCTCAGGCAACTAGGTGGTTAATTTGATTTTTCAGTCTTTGAACAAATCTTTGATAGTTTAAAATGCCTGATGAGTGGAAGATATTGGGACCACCCTTCTTTTCACATGGATGACTTCTGAGAATGATCGTGCACAGGAATCAAACTTCATTTCAGTTTGCTAAAGTCAATTTAAATAAATCTAAGCACAATACATTCATTTGGCCAATGATTTTAAAATGCAGAACCCCAGAATTTTATAAACTTATTTTGTAGCTAGCAGCCTTAAACGTGTTTTTAATAGTGTGTTGTTTCTCTTGGTTTTTTAATTTTTATTTTATTTTATTTTTGGCCGCATGGCACAGCTTGAGGGATCTTAGTTCCCCAACCAGGAATCAAACCCATGCCCACAGCAGTGAAAGCACGGAGTCCTACACTAGACCACCAGGGAATACCTAGAACTCCAGAATTTTATAACAGTGGGACAGGGTGGAAAATCAGTAACAGAGGGATGTTAAGATATCTGTCCTTTCAATGAAAACATGTGAGAGTAGACAAAGAATTTATGAGTATAGATTTCAGAAAGTTTGGTTTAAAATTATGCTGGAACATGCTAATATCTTAGGGAAGACTATAAATGTCAGTGTATTTTATATTGTCTTCACTCATAATAGCTCCCCTTATACTCAAATTATGACTATTTATTACTTAACAAATTGTAGTGTTTAAATGTCTTCAGCCTTATCTAGAGATATAACAAGGAGTTTTCCTTTCAGGCATTTTGGAAACAGTCCAAAAATAGACTCTTCATCTTTGACTGCATAGCATGTCTTAATGGAATAGTTATAATGGTAATTATTCATATTTATTGTCTTTTCCTTAAAGATGCTTTAAATGCATATTTTACATTTCATTACGTCATAATGTGGCATCATAGACTGAAACATGAAACCACTTTGTGTTACAGCACAAGTACTAAATATCCCTATAAAATGGGAAATTCTCTTTATTTATTTACTTTTAAAAAATATTTATTTTGGTCGCGCCAGGTCTTAGTTGCGGCACGTGAGATCTTCGTTGTGGCACGCAGGATCTTTCAGTTGCGGCATGCATACTCTTAATTGCGGCATGCATGTGCAATCTAGTTCCCCGACCAGGGATCGAACCCCCGTTCCCTGCATTGGGAGCACGGAGTCTTACCCACTGGACCACCAGGGAAGTCCCAGGGAGATTCTCTTTAAACGGCACCTTCTGAAGAACTATTTTTCTACATCTCTCTAGGTACTGCATTTCATAACTCGATTCCTTTCAATTTTAACAATAATTGGCTTTGCATAAAATCTTAAAGTTGGGAGGTATATCTGTTGAGAGGATTGCTTTCAGCTACCAGGAGTGAAAAACTTGACAAACAGTAGCTTAAAAAAGTAAGAGGTGGGCTTCCCTGGTGCGCAGTGGTTGGGAGTCCGCCTGCCGATGCAGGGGGCATGGGTTCGTGCCCCAGTCCGGGAGGATCCCACGTGCCGCGGAGAGGCTGGGCCCGTGGGCCATGGCCTCTGGGCCTGCGCGTCCAGAGTCTGTGCTCCGCAGCGGGAGAGGCCACAGCGGGAGAGGCCACAGCGGTGAGAGGCCCGCGTACCGCAAAAAAAAAAAAAAAGTAAGAGGTTTATTGGGCTCTGACAACTTTTGTTCATCCTCTTTAGCAAATGACCTTTGTCTTCATTACCATAACATGGCCACTGTACCCCAGGCCTCCCTTCTGCACTCCAGATCAGAAGAGAAGGGGTGCGTGAAGGGCAACAGTCAAGAGGCCTTACTGGTAAACCAGCTGAGTCTGTCTCTGTTTTCCTTTTTAATTGAGATATAATTTACATACAATAAAATTCACCCCTTTAAAGTGTAAAATTCAATGTTTTTTAGTATACTTACAAGGTTGTGCAATCATCACCACTATCCAATTCCAGAACATTTCCATCATTCCAAAGAGAAACCCATACTCATGTAGCAGCCAGTCCCCATTCCCCCTCTCCCTTCACATAGCCCCTGGCAACCACTACCTACTTTTTGTCTCTATGCTTATTCTGGACATTTTGTATAAATGAAACCATACAATGTGTGGCCTTTTGTGTCTGGCTCCCTTTGTGTCTGGCTTCTTTCACTTAGCATAATATTTTCAAGGTTCATCCACTGAATGGAAGTATCGGTACTTCACTCCTTTTTATGACTGAATAATATTCCATTAGATGGATATAACACATTGGTATATGGACATTTGGATTGTTTCCACTTTGAGGCCATTATGAATAATGCTGCTGACAGGACTAAAAAGCACTAACAGGCATTGTCCCCTAGCTAATTCATCATTAGATATTGTCCTTCATAATACCTACTATGTAGCCGCACACTTTCGCTATGTGCTGTCAATGGGAGCTGTTTTCGCTATCATAGGTGGATTTGTACACTGATTCCCACTATTCTCAGGATATACACTCAACTCAACATGAGCAAAAATTCACTTTGCAATCATATTTGTGGGTGTCAACATAACCTTCTTCCCACACCTTTTTTTTTTTTTTTTTTTTTTTTTTTGCGGTACGCAGGCCTTGCGGCGAGCCGCCTCCTACCAGCAGAATGACGAGTCGCCACACGCAAGATTCTTCTCGTATCACACTTTATTGGAGCACAGCTTGGTTAAAGAAAAGATGGAAGGAAGACGCCGCAATCCTATAGCAGTCTGCTTATATAGGGATTAAGAACATGTGTCGCTCTGTGATTGGCTTTCGCCGATGGTGCGATTTGTGAGCCAGCATCGGATAGGTCGCTACTTTAAAACCTCATTAGGATACTTAGCGCAAGCGCAGTGGCCACAGGAAGGATGACTCAGCTTATTTCAGCTTCCTGCCGCGTAGCAGTTAGCTGACCGCGCCCTACAGGGCCTCTCACTGTTGTGGCCTCTCCCGTTGTGGAGCACAGGCTCCGGACGCGCAGGCTCAGCGGCCATGGCTCACGGGCCCAGTCGCTCCGCGGCATGTGGGATCTTCCCGGAATGGGGCACGAACCCACGTCCCCTGCATCGGCAGGCGGACTCTCAAGCACTGCGCCACCAGGGAAGCCCCCCACAACATTTTTTAGGCTTATCTGGCATGCCTCAACGATACTCCGACTACCCAGATGCCTATGCAACATGAAATACTATTTCATCAATAGGCTCATTCGTCTCATTAACAGCAGTCATGCTGATAATCTTCATTATCTGAGAATCATTCACATCCAGACGAGAAGTACTAACAGTAGAACTCACTACTACAAATTTAGAGTGACTAAATGGATGTCCTCCACCATACCATACACTTGAAGAGCCAACCTACATCAATCTAAAGTAGTCAAGAAAGGAAGGAGTCGAACCCTCTTCTGTTGGTTTCAAGCCAACATCATAGCCTCTATGTCTTTCTTCATGAACAAGGTATTAGTAAAATTTTATATAACTTTGTTGAAGTTAAGTCACAGGTGGAAATCTTGTATATCTCTATGGCATATCCCTTCCAACTAGGTTTTCAAGATGCAACATCACCCATCACAGAAGACCTACTACACTTTCACAACCACACACTAATAATTGTTTTCTTAATTAGCTCCCTGGTTCTTTACATTATTGTACTAATACTAACAACTAAGCTACACATACTAGCACGATAGACGCACAAGAAGTAGAAACTATCTGGACTATCTTACCAGCCATTATCTTGATCTTAACTGCCCTGCCATCACTACAAATTCTTTACATAATAGATGAAATTTATAATCCCTCTCTTACTGTAAAAACTATGGGTTACCAATGATACTAAAGCTATGAATATACTGACTACGAAGACCTAAATTTTTACTCCTATATAATCCCAACATCAGACCTAAAACCAGGGGAATGATGACTGCTAGAAGTAGACAACTGAGTAGTTTTGCCCATAGAGATAACAATCTGAATGCTAATCTCCTCTGAAGATGTACTGCACTCATAAGCCGTACCTTCCTTAGGCCTAAAAATGGATGGAATCCCAGGACACCTAAATCAAACAACCCTAATATCAACACAACCAGGCTTATATTACGGACAGTGTTCAGAGATCTGTGGGTCAAACCATAGCTTCATGCCAATTGTCCTTGAGTTAGTGCCTCTAAAATATTTTGAAAAATGATCCACATCTATGCTATAAGCTCATTAAGAAGCTAGGTTAGCGTTAACCTTTTAAGTTCAAGACTGAGAGCTAAAATTCTCCCTAAGGATACACCACAACTAGATATATCAACATGATATTACCATTTCATCTATATTTCTAACACTATTTATTATATTTCAACTAAAAGTCTCAAAACATATCTACTACCCCAACCCAGAGTCAACGCTCACTAAAGTGCAAAAACAACCCACCCCTTGAGAGACAGTATGAATGAAAATTTATTTGCCCCTTTCATGACCCCAACAATAATAGGCCTCCCCGTAGTCATTCTAATTATTATATTCCCAAGTATTTTATTTCCAACATCAAAACAACTAATTAACAATCACATAATTTCCCTTCAACAATGGCTAATCCAGCTTACATCAGAACAAACAATAAGCATCTGTAATCATAAAGAACAGACTTGATCACTAATACTAATATCGCTCATTCAATTTATTGGGTCAACCAACCTTCTTGGACTACTGTCCCACTCATTTACACCCACCATGCAGCTCTCAGTGAATGTGGGAATAGCAGTTCCCCTATGAGCCGGTACCGTGGTTATAGGTCTCTGCAACAGAACAAAAGCATCTCTAGCTCACTTCCTACCACAAGGCACACCCACCCCCGTCATCCCCATGCTAGTAATTATCGAAACTATCAGCCTATTCATCCAACCAGTAGCACTAGCTGTGCGACTAATGGCCAATGTTACAGCAGGTCATTTATTAATACATCTAATCGGAGAAACAACCTTAGTGCTAATAAGCAGCAGCACATTCACGGCTCTCATTACATTCATTATTCTCACCCTACTCACTATCCTCGAATTCGCGGCCGCTATAATTCAAGCCTATGTGTTTACCCTCTTAGTAAGCTTATATCTGCATAACAGGACATAATGACCCACCAAACCCGCACGTACCACATAGTAAATCCTAGTCCTTGGACCCCTACAGGAGCCCTTTCAGCCCTCCTCATAACATCAGGCCTAATCCTATGATTCCACTTCAACTCAATAATTCTACTAATACTAGGCCTACTAACTAACACTCTAACAATATATCAGTGATGACAAGTTGTTATTCAAGAAAGCACTATCCAAGGCCACCACACACCAACCATCCAAAAGGGACTTCGATACGTAATAATCTTATTTATTGTCTCAGAGGTCCTCTTTTTTTTTTTTTTTTTTTTTTTGGCACTCGGGCCTCTCACTGCTGTGGCCTCTCCTGCCATGGAGCACAGGCTCTGGACGCGCAGGCTCAGCGGCCATGGCTCACGGGCCCAGCCGCTCCGCGGCATGTGGGATCCTCCCAGACCCGGGCACGAACCCGTGTCGCCTGCATCGGCAGGCGGACTCTCAACCACTGAGCCACCAGGGGAGCCCAGAAGTCCTCTTTTTTTACCCACTTCTTTTGAGCCTTCTATCACTCAAACCTCACCCCTACCCCTGAGTTAGGCGGGTGTTGGCCACCAACAGGCATTCGCCCTCTAAACCCCTTGGAGGTACTGCTTCTCAACACTTCCATGCTATTGGCCTCTGGCGTGTCCATCACTTGGGCCCATCACAGCCTTATGGAAGGAAATCGTAAGCACACACTTCAAGCCCTCTTTATTACAATTACTCTTGGTGTCTATATTTTACATTCCTACAAGCCTCAGAGTATTACGAAGCCCCATTTACGATCTCAGATGGGCTCCATGGATCGACTTTCTTTGTGGCTACAGGATTCCACGGACTACGCGTAATCATTGGGTCTACCTTCCTTGTTGTTTGTTTCCTGCGCCAATTAAAATTCCACTTCACATCCAACCACCACTTCGGCTTTGAAGCCGCTGCTTGATACTGACATTCTGTAGATGTTGTATGATTATTCCTTTACGTATCTATCTATTGATGAGGCTCCTAGTTCGTTTAGTATTAATTAGTGCAACTGACTTCCAGTCCGTTAGTTTTGCTACACTCCGAAAAAGAATAATAAACTTAATACTGACCCTATTAACAAATACAACAGTAGCCTCATTACTCGTACTCATCGCCTTCTGACTTCCTCAACTAAACACTCACGCGGAAAAAACAAGCCCTTATGAATGAGGATTTGACCCTACAGGATCCGCCCACCTACCTTTTTCCATAAAATTTTTCCTAGTAGCAATCACGTTCCTCCTTTTTGACCTAGAAATTGCTCTCCTACTATCCCTCCCCTGAGCAACTCAAACAAACAACCTAAAAACAATACTCACCATGGCTTTACTTTTAATCTCATTATTGGCAATTAGACTGACCTATGAGTGAACTCAAAAGGGACTGGGGTGAGCTGAATATGGTATTTAGTTTAAAACAAAATAAACGACTTTGACTCATTAGATTATGATTAGACTCATAATTACCAAGTGTCTTTAGTACATATAAACATTATCATAGCTTTCACTATATCCCTCATGGGTTACTAATATATCAATCCCACCTAATATCCTCACAACTATGTCTAAAAGGCATAATATTATCACTATTTATCCTGGCGGCCCTGGCAATCTTAAATTCACACTTTACTTTAGCGAGCATAATACCAATCATCTTGCTGGTGTTCGCAGCCTGTGAAGCAGCACTTGGGCTAGCCTTACTAGTAGTAGTATCAAATATCTATGGCACTGATTATGTACAAAACCTCAACCTTCTCCGATGCTAAAATTCATCATCCCCACAATCATACTAATACCCCTAACTTGACTATCAAAAAGTAATAGAGTCTGAATTAACTCCACAATCTACAGCCTACTAATTAGTCTCACAAGCCTACTTCTTCTTAACCAATTCAACGACAATAGCCTTAACTTCTCATTAATATTCTTCTCCGACTCCCTGTCTGCACTATTATTAATCCTAACAACGTGGCTCCTTCCCCTAATACTAATAGCCAGACAGTCTCACCTACTCAAAGAACCACTAATCCGAAAAAAATTATATATCACGATACTAATCATATGACAAACATTTCTAATCATAACATTCACCGCCACAGAACTAATTCTATCTTACATTATATTTGAGGCTACTCTAGTTCCTACCCTTATTATCATCACCCGCTGAGGTAACCAAACAGAACGCTTTAATGCAGGACTCTACTTGTTATTCTACACACTAGTTGGATCACTCCCACTGCTAGTGGCATTAGTATATATATAAAATACCACGGGCTCTCTGAATTTTCTAGTACTTCAGTGTTGAGTCCAGCCACTATCCAACTCCTTTATACTTCAGTGTTGAGCCCAGCCACTATCCAACTCCTCACCAACGTCTTTATATGACTGGCCTGCACGATAGCCTTTGTAGTAAAAATACCCCTCTACGGCCTCCACCTCTGACTACCCAAAGCACACGTAAAGGCTCGCATTGCAGGTTCTATAGTCCTCGCAGCCGTATTACTAAAACTCGGGGACTACAGCATGCTACGAATCACGTCAATACTCAACACCCTAACAGAATTCAGAGCGTACCCTTTCCTCATGCTCTCTCTATGAGGAATAATCATAACCAGTTCTATGTGTCCACGTCAAACAGACCTAAAATCACTCATTGCCTACTCTTCAGTCAGCCACACGGCACTCGTTATTGCAGCTATCCTCTTTCAAACCCCCTGAAGCTACATAGGGGCTACCGCCCTAATAACCGCCCACGGCCTCACATCATCTATATTACTCTGCCTAGCAAACTCAAACTATGAATGAATCCACAGTCGAACTATAATCCTAGCCCGAGGCCTACACATTCTCCTCCCACTGATAGCCACTTGATGACTGCTAGCAAGCCTGACAAACCTGGCCCTGCCCCCTACTATCAATCTAATCGGAGAGCTGTTCATAGTCATATTGACTTTCTCAGGATCAAACCTCACTACCATCTTAATAGGAACTAACATTGTAATTACAGCCCTATACTCTAGGTACATACTAATCACAACACAACGTGGTAAATGTACGCACCACATCAATAATATTATGCCCTCCTTCACACGACAAAATGTCCTTATAGCCCTCCACATCCTACCACTCCTACTCCTGTCACTAAATCCTAAAATCATCCTGGGCCCCCTATACTGTAAATATAGTTTAAAAAAAACACTAGATGGTGAATCTAGCAACAGAAGACTAAAACTTCTTATTGACTGAGAAAGTATTACAAGAACTGCTAATTCATGCCCCCATGCCTAGTAGTATGGCTTTTTCAGACTTTTAAAGGATAGTAGTTATCCATTAGTCTTAGGAACCAAAAAATTGGTGCAACTCCAAATAAAAGTAATAAACCTGTTCTCTTCCTTTGCCTTAGTCACATTACTAATACTAATTATCCCGATTATAATAACTAACACAAACTTCTACAAAAGTGATAAATACCCATCATATGTAAAAAGTACTCTTTCATGTACTTTTATTACCAGCCTAATCCCAATGATAATATTCCTTCACACAGGCCAAGAAATAATCATTTCAAACTGATACTGGATCACCATCCAAACCCTTAAATTAACACTCAGCTTCAAAATAAATTACTTCTCAATAATATTTGTACCAGTAACATTGTTTATTACATGGTCTATCATAGAATTCTCAATATGATACATACATTTAGACCTTACATTAATCAGTTCTTCAAATACCTACTCCTCCTCATCATTACCATACTAATCCTTGTTACTGCTAACAGTCTCTTCCAGCTTTTCATTGGGTGGGAGGGGGTCGGAATCATATCTTTCTTACTCATCGGGCGATGACATGGACGAACAGACACAAACACAGCTGCCCTCCAAGCAATCTTATATAACCGCATCAGGGATATCAGATTCATTATATCAGTAGCATGATTTCTATCCAACTCAAACGCATGAGACCTACAACAACTTTTTTTTGTTGTTTGTTTTTGCGGTACGCGGGCCTCTCACTGCTGTGGCCTCTCTCGTTGCGGAGCCCAGGCTCCGGACGCGCAGGCTCAGCGGCCATGGCTCACGAGCACAGCCGCTCCGCGGCATGTGGGATCTTCCAGGACCGGGGTACGAACCGGTGTCCCCTGCATCGGCAGGCGGACTCTCAACCACTGCGCCACCAGGGAAGCCCTACAACAACTTTTTATACTCGACCTAAACTCTTTAAACCTCCCCCTTACAGGACTTGTATTAGCCGTAGCCGGAAAATCAGCTCAATTTGGACTTCACCCCTGACTCCCCTCAGCAATAGAAGGTCCCACCCCCGTAACAGCCCTACTCCACTCAAGCACAATAGTCATAGCAGGGATCTTCCTACTTACCCGATTTTACCCCCTAACAGAAAACAATAAACTTATTCAAAAAATAACGTTATGCCTGGGAGCCCTTACCACTCTATTCACAGCTATACGTGCTCTCACCCAAAATGATATTTAAAAAATTATTGCTTTCTCTACCTCAAGCCAATTAGGTCTAATGATTGTAATCAACCAGCCCTATCTAGCATTCTTACACATTTGCTCACATGCTTTCTTTAAAGCCATACTATTCATGTGCTCCAGATCTATTATCCACAACTTAAACAACGAACAAGATATTCAAAAAATAGGAGGCCTATTCAAGACCTTACCCTTTACCGCAACAGCCATTATCATTGGGTGCCTAGCACTGACAGGAGTGCTTTCCTCACCGGCTTTTATTCTAAAGACCTAATCATTGAAACCGCCAACACGTCTTATACCAACGCCTGAGCCCTATTAATAACTCTGTCACCTCCCTCACAGCCATCTACAGCACTCTCATTATCTTCTTCGCACTACTGGGACAACCCCACTCCTCCCCCTCAGCTCCTATCAGTGAAAACAACCCCCTCCTAATTAGCTGTATCAAATGCCTACTAATCGGAAGTATCTTTGCTGGATTCATCATCTCCAACAGCATTCTCCCAACAACCATCCCCCAATAACCATACCTCTGCACTTAAAACTAACTGCCCTTATAGTAACAACTCTGGGCTTCATGCTAGCACTCGAAATTAACCCCAACACACAAAATATACCTACTCCTCAAGCTCCTTTAAATTCTCTGCTCTCCTAGGATATTGCCCCACCATTATACACCACCTACCCCCTTATCTAAACCTATTAATGAGCCAAAAATTAGCATCCTCTCTCCTAGACTTAATCTGATTAGAAACTCTTACCAAAAACCACATCCCTCATTCAACTAAGATCCTCCACGCTAATCTCAAACCAAAAAGGTCTTATTAAACTATACTTCCTATCATTTCTCATCACCCTCACCCTTAGCATACTTTTATTTAATTACCCCGAGTAATCTCTATGATAACCACAACACCAATAAACAATGACCGACCAGTAACAATCACTAACCAAGTACCATAACTATATAAGGCTGCAATCCCTATAGCCTCCTCACTAAAAAAAAACAGAATCACCGGTATCATAAATAACCCAATCCCCCAACCCCTTGAACTTAAACACAATTTCCACCTCCTCATCCTTCAAAATATAAAATACCATTTAAAACTCTACTATTAACCCTAAAAGAAACACCCCCAAAACAACCTTATTAGAAACCCAAACCTCAGGATACTGCTCAGTGGCTATAGCCGTTGTATAACCAAACACGACTAACATTCCCCCTAAATAAATCAAAAACACTATCAGACCTAAAAATGAACCACCAAAATTCAACACAATCCCACATCCAACACCACCGCTCACAATCAACCCTAAACCCCATAAATAGGTGAAGGTTTTGAAGAAACTCCCACAAACCTAATCACAAAAATAATGCTTAAAATAAATACAATGTATGTCATCATTATTCTCACATGGACTCCAACCATGACCAATGACATGAAAAATCATCGTTGTCATTCAACTATAAGAACACCAATGACCAACATCCAAAAAAAACCACCCGCTAATGAAGATCATCAACAACACATTCACTGACCTCCCAACCCCGTCAAACATCTCGTCATGATGAAACTTTGGCTCTTTACTAGGCATCTGCCTACAAATCCTAACAGGCCTATTGCTAGTGATACACTACACACCAGACACAACAACTGCCTTCTCATCAGTAACACACATCTGTCGAGACATCAACTATGGATGAATTATTTCATATATACATGCAAACAGAGCTTCCATATTCTTTATCTGCCTCTACATTCACGTAGGATGTGGCCTGTAGTATGGGTCCTACACCTTTCAAGAAACATGAAACATTGGAATCATCCTACTACTTACAGTTATAGCTACCGCATTCATAGGTTATATACTACCTTGAGGACAAATATCATTCTGAGGCACACAGTCATCACAAACCTACTCTCAGCAATCCCATATATCGGCACCACCCTTGTTGAATGAATTTGAGGAGGCTTTTCTGTAGATAAAGCAATTCTTTGCCTTCCACTTCATTCTCCCTTTCATCATTACAGCGCTAGCAGCCATCACCTACTATTCCTTCATGAGACAGGATCCAACAACCCCACAGGAATCCCATCCAACACAGACAAAATCCCGTTCCATCCCTATTACAAAATCAAAGATATCCTAGGCACCCTACTACTAATTCTAGCCTCACTAATACTAGCCCTATTCTCACCTGACCTGCTAGGAGACCCCGACAACTACGCCCCAGCAAACCCACTCAATACACCGCCCCATATCAAGCCAGAATGATACCTTCTATTCGCCTATGCAATCCTACGATCAATCCCCAACAAACTAGGAGAAGTCTTAGCCCTATTACTCTCAATCTTGGCATTTATTCCAATACTCCACACATCCAAACAGCGAAGCATGATATTCCAACCTTTCAGCCAACTCCTATTCTGAATGTTAGTAGAAGAGTTACTAACACTAACATGAATTGGAGGACAACCCATAGAACACCCATACATCATTATCAGACAACTTGCATCTGTTTTATATTTTCTTTTAATCCTAGTGCTAATACCAGTAACTAGTATCATCAAAAACAAATCTCTAAAATTAAGAGTCTTTGTAGTATAACACAATATCCTGGTCTTGTAAACCAGAAAAGGAGAACGACACACCTCCCTAAGACTCAAGAAAGAAGCCCTAAACTTCACCACCAGCACCCAAAGCTGAAATTCTATATAAACTATTCTCTGAAATAAGTTATAAGACATTCATAAAATTATAGTACTATGTCAGTACTAAAACAACCCATTTTATCACATACATGTTATGTACATCGTGCATGTTTGCACTACCACATCAATAAGTACATGTGTTCCATACGTACATATATACTCTATGTATATATATACGTACATTCCATACGTACATATATACACTGTATGTATAATCGTGCATTACATTATTTACCACATGTCTAATAAGCATGTACGCTAAACCATTGATATTGCATAATACATACAATTTATTGGTTGTACATAGTACATTAGGTTAAATCAATCCTTAGCCAAGGTACTTATAATCCCTCACATTACACCACAAGCTTGGTCACCAGGCCGCGTGAAACCATCAGCCTGCTCGGCAGGTGTCTCCCTCCTCGCTCCGGGCCCATACCTTGGGGGTTTCTATCAATGGACTTTATCAGACAATCTGGTTCTTACTTCAGGGCCATCTCACCTAAAATCGCCCACTCTTTTCCCCTTAAATAAGACATCTCGATGGACTGATGACTAATTAGCCAATGCTCACACATAACTGTGGTTTCATGCATTTGGTATTTTTTAATTTTGGGGGGGGATGCTTGGACTCAGCTATGACCTTAAAAGGTCGTAACACAGTCAAGCAATTTGTAGCTGGACTTGATTGGAATTATTTACTGGCACGGGCAACCTGCATTGTGCAATTCAGTCAGTGGTCGCAGGACATAGCACTCCACTCTCCCCCCCGGTTTAAAATATTTACCTATCAGAATAAATTAACCTTAACACTCCCATCATACCAATGAGCTACTTAGATATTCACCGCCCATACAGACAGACATCCCCCTAGATTCACCAGCCATTTTATCAAAAATTTAATACTAAATCTGACATAAACCACACAACGCAACCATAAAAACACCACCTATATATAGCAAGTTAATGTAGCTTGAACACTTCTTAAAATGTCTAGATGGGCTCACTGGCCCCATGAACCTAAAGGTTTGGTCCCAGACTTTCTATTCGTTTTTAACAGAATTACACATGCAAGTATCTGCACTCTGGTGAGAATGCCTTCTAAATCACTGAGATTAAAAGGAGCAGGTAGCAAGCACGCCACACCTGCAGCTCACAGCACCTTGCTCAACCACGTCCCCATGGGACACAGCAGTGATGAGAATTAAGCCATAAATGAAATTTTGACTAAGCCATATTAATCAGGGTTGGTAAGTTTCGTGCCAGCCACCAGCAGCCATAGATTGACCCGAATTAATAGAATTATGGCGTCAAGCGTGTTAAAGAATTATCCAAGATAAAGTTAAACCTTAATTAAGCTGTAAAAAGCCATAATTACAGTAAAAATAAACTGTGAAAGTGACTTTAACATATCCTGATCACACAACAGCTAAGACCCAAACTGGGATTAGGTACCCCACTATGCTTAGCCCTAAACCCAAATAATCATAGCAACTAGACTATTCGTCAGAGCACTACTAGCAACAGCTTAAAACTCAAAGCACTTGGCGGTGCTTCACACCCCTCTACAGGAGCCTGTTCTATGATGGACAAACCCCCATAAACCTCACCAACCCTTGCTAACCCAGTCTATATACCACCATCTTCAGCAAACACTAAAAAGGAGCTAACAGGGCTAACAAGGACTGTTACGCTGAATACTTGCATACAAGTTTTTATGTGAACGTATGATAACTCAATGATTTAACTCTCTGAGGAGCTGCCAAACTGTTTTCCAAAATGGTCACACCATTTCACGGTCACACCATTTCACACTCCCACCAGCAGTGTACGAGGGGTCCAAAGAGTCCATCTCTTTCAAAACCTTTTCTCAAAAGCCTCTCCCACCCCATCCCCCATCCCAGAGACTTCTACAAACATCTCATTGTCCAGAACTGGATCATGTGGCTACTCCTATCTTCAACTGAGTCTGGAAAAGTGGGCATTCTAGCCTTCAAACCTCAATTGTAGAGAAGGAAGGGAGGTTTGCATCTTTGTTAAAGAAGTGATGCTGGGGCTTCCCTGGTGGCGCAGTGGTTGAGAGTCCGCCTGCCGAAGCAGGGAACATGGGTTCGTGCTCCGGTCCGGGAAGATCTCACATGCTGCAGAGTGGCTAGGCGCGTGAGCCATGGCCGCTGAGCCTGCGTGTCCGGAGCCTGTGCTCTGCAACGGGAGAGGCCACAACAGTGAGAGGCCCGCGTACCACAAAAAAGAAAAAAAAAAAACAAAAAAAGTGAGGCTGGTCATTTTTTTCTGATAGGAAATCCCCTCTTCAAAACCCCTGACAAAGAGGCATCCCACCTCTGCTGGAACATTGCGCTCAAGATGAGACTCCTATCTCCTAAGGAGCTCCCTCTCCACATTTGAATGGATCTTATTGTTAGTTCTTCCTGTGTACTGAATAACATGTCTGATGTTTTCCCTTCAGAAATAACAAAACAAAGGGAATACAGGAATGCAAATGAAATAGAGTCATTAATAATGTAAATGTGATGTTCCAACTATTATTGCCTAGCTCACAGGAGTGTTTGGTAATTGTTTATATTCCTCCCTTCCACCCCCAACCCCTCCTCCTGTCTTTCCCTTCTTTCCTCTGTAATGGCATGGCAAGAGGATACATTTTGTTGTTCTGTTAAATTATACATTTCTAGGACATCAGGGATGGTACTGTCTAATTGACTTTGGTCCACACCTGCTACAACTTATGCGTATGTGAGCATTAATGACTTTTTTTTCTATAGAAGAGAAGGAAGACAACTGGTGACAGAATAAACCACTCGCAGAGCCACCACTGGATTATAAGCATGCTGAGTGCTTAATGAGTTGCTGAATAATATAACACTTTAGTTCTTTGGCTGCCTCATGATTAAATGCTATAAATATTTATGATTTATTACTGATGCTTTGGCTGGGATAGGCTTTGGAAGGCTCATGGATCACAGTGATTCTAAAGGAAAATAAGAAAATAAAACTGTATAAAGCTGCTTATTTATAATGCTGCTCAAATGGTTTATGTAATTTTTCAGAAGCTGGTGGAGGTAAAGCTATTCAGCAGCAATGCCATTTAAATGGTTTCTTTTATAATTGGTAATGTATTTCTCATAGGAATATATTTATAAGTGCGAGTTATGGTTATCACTTTCTACTAAGAACCCACTCACCCCTGAAGGTTTCAGTTAGGCTGCAAGGTCAAAGAACTCAGCATTAGGTTTACCGCAAACGCTTTCTTGCTCTATGTGCCAACCAAGGACTAATACATGGGGGTCTTTCCCCTAAAGTCAGAAATCAGGTCTCTGAGAAGCAAGGCAAACACGTATCTGTACCACTGTCCCCAGCTGCACCTAATCCCCCACTTACAAAACTTTGTGCTCCCTGTTTCCTTGGTTCTGCTGGCTTAGAGGATTTGTACCCAAGAAATAAACACTTGCACGAGGTACATGGCAGTGCTGAGTGAGCACTGTGATGTGGACTCCAAGCTCAGATAACTGGGCTTGATTCCTAACTCCATCAAACTGCACAGCCCTCAGCAAGTTACTTAACCTCTCTGGGCTTCAGTTTCTTCATGGCGTTCCTGTGGATTGAGTGAATTAATACATGTGAAGCACTTGCCAAGAGCAAGTGCTCAATTAAAAATTAGGTATAGTTATTTCCATTAAAAGGAATCATAATCAAGTCTTTTGACTTACAATGTGCCTTAGGACAGAGTAGACATCTCTAAACATTGTACTAGAGAGCTCATTGCTCAGACATGAGGAAAATTTAGCATATACAGAAAAAGAGAAGCATTAAAATTTTCTCCCTGAAACTGATTCTGTACCTTAATACCTATGTGGAGAAAAAAATTAATGAGTTTGGCCTTTTCACATATCTTATCTCACTGCATCTTTGTATCCACCCTTTGATATTGTTATTTGTTATTATTCTCTTTGCTTTACTATAAATATGAGGAAACCAAGAACTTGAGAGATGAAATGATTTGTCCAAGAGCACAAAACTACTGAGCGGCAGAGCCAAGATTTGAACCCAGTTCTTTGGATCAATCAATCAATCTATACACAAAGTGATGACAAGAATATGTTTTAGTTTTGTTGTCGTAAAAAATGGAAAGGCAAGTTTGGGGGTAGGGGAGAGGAGGATGGAAAGTAGTATCTTCGTATAATTCTCAATGAAGGAAAGGTTGGTTCTCCTTGAGAAAGGGTCAACATAGCCCTCCTGTCGTGCAGACATCCAACACATGATTGCAGAACAGATCTGGGTTTCCAAAATTGACTATTTTAAAATATAAAGCTCCGCTGATTTTGAATCACAAAGGCAGGGCACGCAAACAAAATTATAGTTTCTTTTTAAGTGATAAGTATAGTCAGAGTCTAAGCAACTTTTACATTACAGACTGAAATGTTTTACTATTGCATCTACTCATGCCATGTAAGTGGAGGATAAACATTTCACATTTTCTAATACGTTAATGCCAACGTAGAAAGCAAAATGTTGCTGGAAATTTGTGACCGACAGCCCCGTGCTGTCAGCCAGCTAATGAAGTCTCTCCCTCATGCACAGCCGCCTCATGTACTAAGGCTCAGGTCAGGTATTCATGTCACTGAGGGGATGTCATCTGGTTCCTTATTTGAGAAAGGATTCTTAATACCTCCTCACTCCCACATGCCCCTAGTTTGCTTCAGACAAAAAGGAATTAGATAGTCAAGTCACATACAGAGAAGAGAATATTTATATACAATACTCATGAGAGTAAAACCTTTTCAGGACTGAATGGAAGGTCACTCAGTCTCCCTGAAACATAAAGTCCTGACTGCAGGGAACAAAAAAGCTAGCAAAACCAACCTGGCTCGCTGGATCATGCTAAAGGGCTCCTGAGTGAAAGGCGCAACTATTCCCATAGGTGAGGTCCATGGCGGTGGATAGCATTTATTAAACATTTCCTACCTGCCACATATACTATTTATCTGGTTTACTAGATCTACTAAATACTATATCTGGTTTACTCCTGCAAACAGCACCATGAAGTGGAAAATATTATCTTCATACTAGAGATGTGGAAACTGAGGTTGGAGAAGATATGGAATTAACCCCAGGTCACACAGGTGCTAAATGGCACAGCAGGGACTCAAACCCAGGGCTGTCTGTTATCTAAGCCCATGTTCTTTTCAACTTCCTACATCTTCTCCTTCTTTCTTTGGAATGTGACACCCTCCCCACGTTTTATCATTGAGGACTGTAATAGTTATCTATTGCTATATAACATATTACCACGCACTTAGTGGCTTAAAGCAACACACACGTTACCTGTGAGTCAGGAATCTGGGCATGACTTAGCTGGTCCTCCACTTTAAAGTCTCTCAAAGATTGCAGTCAGGGCTTCCCTCATGGCGCAGTGGTTGAGAATCTGCCTGCTAATGCAGGGCACACAGGTTCGAGCCCTGGCCTGGGAGGATCCCACATGCCGTGGAGCAACTAGGCCCGTGAGCCACAACTACTGAGCCTGTGCGTCTGGAGCCTATGCTCCGCAACGAGAGGCCGCGATAGTGAGAGGCCGGCACACCACGATGAAGAGTGGCCCCCGCTTGCCACAACTAGAGAAAGCCCTTGCACAGAAACGAAGACCCAAGACAGCAAAAATAAATTAATTAATTAATAAAAACTCCTACCCCCAACATCTAAAAAATAAAATAAAATATCTGCATTTATTAAAAAAAAAAAAAAAGATTGCAGTCAAGGTGTTATCCAGGGTTGGGTTGGGGTCTCTTCTGGGGCTTGACTGGGGAGGGATCTTCTTCTGAGCTCACATGCTTGTTGGCAGCACTCAGGTCCTGGCAGGTTGTTGGACTGATGGGCTCAATTCCTGAGGACCTCTGTCAACCAGAGTCTGCCCTTAGTTCTTTGCTATGTGGGCCTCTCCATGTGTCAGCTGACTTGATTGAAGCCATCGAGGGAGAGAGTCAACAGGGAGAGTTTGCTGGCAAGATGGAAGTTACGATGGTATGTAACATAACCATGATGGCGACGTTCACCACCTTTGCCATATTCTATTGCTTAGAAGCAAGTCACAGACCCTGCTCAAACCCCAGGGGAGGGGATTACACAGGATGTGGATGATAGGAGGTGGGGGATGCCTCTTAGAGTCTATCAACTACAGGGAGTTATGTCAAGTGCTCTGTCTTTTCCTTTATGTTTCTACCAACTCCACCAACTTGTCATAAAGCTCCTTGCCCAGGATCAGAGAAAGGCTTATAATTTTAAAAATATATATTTAAATCCCAACTGGGATGTTTATCTCATGCTGCTTGTTAAAAATAGTATTATTTCTTAAGACTTGGGCCTTAACTCTTATTAGTTGCATTACCACCTTGTTTCTGGAAATAAACTCATTACTTCCAGCACCCCAGGGAAGTGTGCATTTAGTGGGGTTAGCAGGGTCATGAAATAAATATATGGCCTTAGTTCTAAACACTGTGTGTTAGTCCTAGTAGCCTTTCAGTCCAGACCCTCCTAGGTTAGCAGAGGTTATCTCTATGGGAAAGGCAAGCAGAGAAGTCCTACAGAATCGCTCTAGCACAAGGCTTCTGGAAGCCTAAAGGTGAAGGCTTACAGTAAACAGAGAACATAATACTTACAATGAGAAATCGGTTATAGAAGTTATAATTCATTGCTTTTTAGTGTCTCAAACCCCATTGTACCACTGGAACGTAGCCTGCTTGAATTATAGCAGCTTTAAAAAAAAATCTTTTCATCACTATTACCACATGCATATGTCTGTGTGTATATATATGTATGCATGACACTCAAAATTTAGCACTATGAATTCTCACTGCTGCTGCAAAACTGTGTTCCTTCTCAACTATCTTGACGTACACTGCATCCAAAAGAGGCTTTAGAAATCTTCCAGAGCCCAGTTACCCTGGGGGGGGGGGGGATGCAAACCCACCCATTGTCCATCTCCCTGTAATTTCTTCAATAATTTCAGCATAGAGTGACATCGGTTTACCAAGGAAAAGCTAACAGATTTTTTTCTATATATAACGGGTTGACAGTGCTGTGGTGACAGTTTATATAATAGAACTCATGCTTAAATAATAAGGTAACAGCTTTGGACTGTGAATTTTTAAATGTTTTATTGAAATGTAGACTGATTAACAGGCAAGATTCTTCTTCTAATTATTTTAATTATAGTCTCTTAATGACAAGAAGCTGTAGAACTAAAAACACGTTAAAATTACATTTTTAATGAAGTGGCACCTGAAAGCCCCAACTTCTCCAAAGCAAGTAGGGATAATCTATTGTTACCTAGAAACAATGCATGTGTACATAGAGGTTAAGATGTTCATTGGGGAAATAGGATTATTTATGACCCAATTTCTCTGAAAGCAAGTAGAATGAAGACAACGTGTGATAAATGGACACTGGACTCAGTTAAGAGGCTGATTTTTAGCCCTGGGTCTGTTAAACTGCTTGCCTGTATGTCTATTTCACCTCTCTTGGCCTCAATTTTCACATGTAAAATGTGGAAGTTGAAATTAATGAGCTCTTCAATGTTCATAGCAGCACTATTTACAATAGCCAAGACATGGAAGCAACCTAAATGTCCATCGACAGATGAATGGATAAAGATATGACACATATATACAATGGAATACTACTCAGCCATAAAAAATGAAATAATGCCATTTGCAGCAACATGGATGGACCTAGAGATTATCATACTAAGCAAAGTAAGCCAGAGAAAGACAAATATCATATATTATCATTTATATGTGGAATCTAAAAAATGATACAAATGAACTTATATACAAAACAGAAATAGACCCACAAACATAGAAAACAAACTTATGGTTACCAAAGTGAGAAGAGGGAGGGATAAATTAGGAGTTTGGGATTAACAGATACATACCACTATATGTAAAATAGATAAACAACAAGGACCTACTGTATAGCACAGGGAACTATATTCAGCATCTTGCAATAACCTATAATGGAATGGAATCTGAAAAAGTATATATATATATATGTATATGTATAACTGAATCACTTTGCTGTACACCTGAAACTAACACAATATTGTAAATCAACTATACTTCAATAAAAAAGAAACTAATGAGCTCTAAACCCTCATAAACTTTATAATACCATGATTTAATTACTCTATTATAGTGATAAACTTTTAGGGAAAATAAATTGATCATATCTGTCACTAAATATTAATTTATATGCACACATAATAATGTCAGCTTTTAGGATATAGACAAGGCTTTGCATGGAATTTATCGAAACCAAATGTTATTTGGACGTGTATCCATGTACCCAACACTGCACTAAGTACCATGTACGTGTGAGTGGGTAAGATGGCGAGGTAGAGAAAGGATAGTATTCATCCACCCACCTATTCATTCATTCATTCATTCACTTGCTTCTATCAGGTAGGGTCTCACCAATAAGGTAACATCTGAAAAGAAATAGAAAGAGAATGAGGGAATGAGCCATACAGATTATCTTGGGGAAAAGCATTTAAACAGAAAAAGAGCAAGCACAGAGGCTCTAAGGTAGGAGTGGCCTTGTTTTGTCCAAGGATTAGCAAGGAGGCCAGTACGGCTAAAGGAAAGTGAGCAAGGAAGAAAGCAATAGGAGATTAGGCATGGAGCTAGGAGGGAACCAGGACATGGAAGGCATTTCAAACAAATGTATCCTGTTCAGCACTAGTTGTACCCTTTTGTCTGTCTTCAAATCCAGAAAATCATCAGTCATAGTCTCTACAAATACATCTCATCAGCCCCGCTCTTGTTCTCTTTTTCAGGAATTCCTATTAGGTTGGAGCTGTCCCATCTATTTTCTGTTTTCTAGCTGACATTTCTTAGTTTTAATCTCTTACCATTCAATGCTGCCTTCTGAGTGGATTTCTCAATACTATTTTCCAATTCTTTAATTATTTGTTCAAATATGTCCAGTCTAGAGTTTAACCTATTCATTTTGATTTTAATTTCAATGATTGTGTTTTTCTATTCCCAGGATTTCCAATTCGTTTTTTTTTTATATCCACCTGTTCTGGTTTCATCTGACTATTTTGCTTCAGAATTTATTGTTCTTGTTTTTTATGAGTGCTATTCCTTCCTTTATCTCTTTGATGATCTTAAACGTATCTGTTTCAGACATTTTCATATTAATCTCTCATTTTCATCTCATTTGGAGTAAATATATCTCCTAGTTATTTATATCTTTTGTCTAGTTTTTCTCCATGTGTTTTGGAATTTGAAGGCTCATCATGGGCAGGAGGTTTTACTGTTTTTCTCTCTTTGTTTTCCTCAAGTCTGATAATTTCTTTTTTTTTTTTTTTGGCTGTGCTGGGTCTTAGCTGCGGCATGTGGGATCTTTAGTTGTGGCATGCAAACTCTTAGTTGCTGCATGCATGTGGGATCTAGTTCCCCAACCAGGGATCAAACCCATGCCCCCTGCATTGGGAGCATGGAGTCTTACCCACTGGACCACCAGGGAAGTCCCCGAGGTCTGATAATTTTGTGGTTGCTTTATCCTGGCCCCCCCAGGTCTCAGTGTAGATCTCAGCCTTTTTTCCTTCCTCCCCCCTTTCCTTCTTTCTTCCCTCCATTCTTTCCCCTTTCTTTCTTCCTCCCTCCCTCCCTTCTTTCCTTCCTGTTCAGAAGCTTCTGTCCCATTGAAATTTTTAAAAATCTAGTTACCAACCCAGTGAGCTAGCTGTTGGACCCATTTTCTGGCTTCAAGGTGAGATCCATTATTTCCAACCTTTCAAGATACTCAGCTTCATATACTCCACTGCTCCAGGCAAGAGTCCATTGCATCTTTTTCATCTTCCTTTTACAGGTGGAGGGGTCCACAGAAGTACTGGTTTCGTTCAGTGAAACTGGCTGTCTTCCCCACCTCTCATAGGACACGTCTGGTCCCTGTTACCACACAGATACTAACATTTCACGGCCTGTGCCTCCCTTCACAACTAGCAGTCCATGGCTTCAGCCTTGCTTTATGGTATTGTGTTTTTCTTTTGTCTTTGGTCCATAAAAAAGATTTGTTTTGTTTTTCAACATGGCCATTTGTGTTTAGGTTTCTTTTAAAATATTTTTATCTACAATTGTCGTGTGTTTGGAGCCCAGGGACAGGGTGTAGATCTAAAAGTGTTAACTTGGATGCCATCTTCACTAGAAATCTCTTCAGGAGGAATGTGAGATACAAGGCAGGCCAGAAAGTATTTATAGGCCCTGAGTAGCCTGGGTGAAAGTATAATCCCAGACCTGACATCAGGAGTATGTAGGACGTGTGCATGGAAATGGGTGGAAACCAATCTGGCTAGAGAAAACAACGGCAGTTCAGACCTAGCGGATCCCAAAATCAGGGTTAGATGCCCTTTGCTTGTGCTTCTGTTAACACACTTTTCCTCCTCTCTTGTCACACTCATCATTCCTTTGTAATTATCTGAAGGCAGAACCGTGTATATATTAATAACCACTGTGTCTTCTCTACTACAACACCTATACATAGTAGGTACTCAACAAATATGTGTGGAATAAATGAATAAATATTGGGCAGACAAATCATAGTGTGAAAAAGAAACTTGACCGCATGTAACTTCACCAAACACGAAGCATTAGTCTTTTTCTCTTCAGCTGATCAAAACCCAGTTCCTACTCTCTTTTTCTCCAGCAGTGCCTCATAATCTGTCATCCATTCTCAAAACTGCAATAAAAATGCTTCACTTAAAAGTCTCCAACAGCCTCCCAGGCACCAAACACAACTATCTATTTTCAATTTTCACCTCGTAAACCTCTCTGCGGCACACCCCTGACCTTGGCTTCGGCGCCACGACACCATCCTGTACTGCAGGATTTGTAACAGCTGCTGGGCTGGACAGCTGAAGACACAAATACCTGCTCATGAGAAAGCATTTGACCAAGAGCCTAAACGGGGAGTGACCTGCTGAAAGCTAGGTTTTAGAAAATCCAATCTGAATGTGAGAGGCAGGGCCGACTGAAAACGGCAAGATTGGAGGCAAGGAGAAGCCTGAGACCCTTGCACGTGACTTATGTTGCAGGTCTGTCTTGTGTCTTTCTTCTCCATGAGGCATATCCTGATCTACACGTCTGCTCCGTGCTCAATTGTGTGGCCTGGGATTTTAGCTCCTCTTCCTAGGCCAGCAACCCCACTGATGGACGTTTTGTAGAGCTCTTGCCAGACCCATTCTCTGGGGTCCAGTCTTGTCTCTGAGACCCCAGCCTGCTGTCTGGGGCACTGGTGCATGTGAGTGAAGAATGGTCACCTCCTACGAAACGCCCCTATGTTGCTCTCCCCCTGCATTCACTGGGACTACTGAAACAAGCCCTGAGACGCTGACTGGGCACCCCAGCTTCCCTCTCCACACTCAGCCTTTGCTTCCTCTGTCCAGGCCCCTGCTCCCCTGCCGCTGGAGTGTCTGGCAGCTGTTGTTGGGCTCTGCCTCCCTATTGGTTCTGTCCCATGTTGCTGAGGACCCGAAAGCCTTGCACTCCATGCCTGTTTGGAGTTGGGACAGAATGGGGTGAATGGGGCTTGTTAGAGCCCAGTCTTAGAAAAGCTGGAGTAGCAGTCAGTTTATCTGAACAAGATCTCAGGCACAGGGTTCCCGAGGTAGAAACCTATTAGCAATCCTGGGGTACAGGAGATGATGGGGTATTTTAATTAATACAGAAGGCTTGTTATCCAAATGAGGACACAAGGCTAGCGCTGGACTTGTAGTCAGATGACCTGATGGTTTGCTCCATGAGGCTGGGTTGTAGCTCCAGAAATGCCTGCTGTCTGAGGTCAGAGCCGGTCACATTTATGAGAGCAAGGGCTTAGCTTGTAGGTAGGAATCTAAATGGCTAGCTATCTGGATTGAGACCAGGCATAGCCTGCGGAGTGCCATGTATACACCAGGACATGTGTATATACACTTAATATAGTAATATAACTCATATATAGTATACAACTCTTACATAATTTTATATATCACACTGTGTTAAAGGTATAAACATTGTGACTCAGAATCTAAATATCTCTTCTCTCTCTGTAGGTGCTTTCTTATTCTAAAATTATCGCCCTGTATTCATGTTCTTTTTTCAGCTCCCTGAATTACTTGAGAGTTTTTTGTCCTGGGGCCTGACTGGGGATATTAGGGACCCCCTTTAAAGGAAGTAGTCAACAAATGACTCACATAAGATGAAGATTTATCTTTCAGCAGCCCAGCTGGTGGAAGGCCCAATTCTCTACACTCAAATTTCTTCTTACTAGTCTTATTCTTTCCTTCTCTTTCTCGTCCTAGGTTACCTTGTCTAACCCCTGGTTACCGAGTGACCCCTTTTTCTCTCTCTGTCACTCCCCACTATATCTTTTCTTATTTTTATTAGTACGGCCTGGGGGGCAGTGGGGTGCCGGTCTTGGCCTAAGCAGGAGCCTGCAGTTGGGCACCGCTGGGAGCTGGATGGGCGGGGAGAGCTTGTAAACCCTGAGCTTGGTCCAGGAGACTAAGATGAGGTGATTTGCTCAACCTGCGTTTCATGACACCTGACAGTGTCTTTCTGTTGGTTCTGTTTCCTGATGCCTTCGTGGAATTTGGGCATTTTATCTCAATGAGGTAATTGATTCATCATCTGGTTCAAATCCCTACATTTCCCAAGTTGATGATACAAGCCATTAAAAAAAGCAGGAAGTTGGCTCTGCTACAAGAAACTGACAGTGATTTCATGTTCTCTTAGACTTATTGTGAATTCTGAGTCCAAAATCACTTCCGCTCTTCCTGGCTCTGGGTTTCACCTGCCTCCTTTATTTTCCTTTGAATCTGATTGAGTGAGTTGGCTGTGTTATACATTCACACAGAGAAATTTCTCCTTGAAATTGGCTTATGTGGCCTGAAAGGGAGATGAACTTTTTCCACTTCTCTCCCTTCATCCTTCCTCCCCCTCCTCACTTTCCCCGTTCTGCCCCTCATTGCCAGGTTAGCACAGTCTTCTAAAGATATCCTGGCTATTTCTGGAAATGCTATTCTTACAAACCAAAACGGTTCGGATGCTTTAGAAGGGGTAAAAGAGCTACGAAATGGTTCATTGGCTCCTATTCAGCTGTTCCCTCCTCCAAGTGTGCCAGACACTGTGCTAGGTACCAGAAGTGTTTGTAACCCCCGAGTGTAAATTAATTTCCTTTTTTTTTTTTTTTTTTTTTTTGGCTTCTCGCTGCTGTGGCCTCTCCCGTTGCGGAGCACAGGCTCCGGACGCGCAGGTTCAGCGGCCATGGCTCACGGGCCCAGCTGCTCCGCAGCATGTGGCATCTTCCCGGACCGTGGCACGAACCCGTGTCCCCTGCATCGGCAGGTGGACTCTCAACCACTGCGCCACCAGGGAAGCCCTAATTTCCCTTTTGTGACTTGTATAACTTAGGGTGAAATTGTCAAAGCCTCAGGTGCTAACTTTTTCCATTTGGTACCCAGCAACCATTCATTGTAGCTGCAATTAATTAACAATGGCCACCACAGAGCTCTTTATTGGAAACCTGGTAACTGGGACATGAGGTACCTGGAAAAATTCCATAATGGTACCTGTGCGGACGCAACACAGAGCAAAGAATTCATTTGAGTTTTATACAGGGTGTACTTTTTGTGAAACTAAATTATTCCCCCTGGTGTCTCGGAAGCTCTCTTTACTTCCCTGCTCACTTCTGTTCCTTTATATAATCCATGAGAAACATTTTTCTTCTGATTTGTTGGGGATCCTTGCACGCCCATCTTCATGTCTGTCTCAGCTTCGGTTCTTATCTGTCTCCCTCTTCACAGTCAGTAAGCATCCCCATCCTTGCCCCGTGCTGAGGTTTTTGTGTCGTTCACGGGATTCTTCTTATCTCTGATTACTTTGTGTGCTCCCTTATTCATCTCCTGCGTTGCAGCACCTCCAGGAGAGGCTGTGTAGTGTTTTCCTGCTTAACATCGTGTGGGTTTGGGCTTTTTGATTTCACTTTGTTTCAAGTGTTGGAGACTGGGGCTGGTCAAATTCGTAAGGAGGCTACGCGGACCTGGTTGCCGGCTCATATTTTCCCTCTGTAGGCGCCCCAGCACTGGAGTTTGCCCTCTTCACTCTGTTTCCTTGCCCATCATCTTCCCTCTGAGACGTAGTGGTCCTGTATCTCACACCCTCAGGTCACCTGTGCTGTCCCAAATATACAAGGGGACAATTTCAACTTGTACTGATGCCTGGCCCTGCTCTAGGGGCTGCTGGTAAGACTCAGGCCTTAATCTCAAGGAGCTCCCAACCTTGTGTGGAAAATACACACACAGACTCAACAATTAGGATTCAGTAGCTGTGAAGTGTTATGACAGCTGCATGCACGGGGACTATGGGAGCACACAGGAACACAGACGATTTTCCAGGGAAAACATGGGAAATAGAAGTTAAGTTTTAAAAAGAACGCTCTTAAGCTTTGACGTCCATACACTTTGGTGTGTAAGTGGGAATGGAATTGGAGGCAGGGGGAGGGGAAGGAGTGCCTTCCAAGAGACTGTGTTATTTGAGCACATTGAATCATAGGCACATTGAAGATTAAATAATGGAGGACGCACTTACAGCACTCCTAACAAACAGGAATTCTCCAGACAAATGAGGAAGGAAAGGTTGTTACTGGTGGAGGAAAATCCAAGTTACAAAGGCAGAGCTGGTACTTCAGGGTGATGGTGGCATGATGGGGTGTGGAGAGCCATGTGAGTGGAGAGGCTGATGAGGTCAGATGGGAATGAGCAAGTCCTGGGGGAAAGCTGCCTATAAGGGCCCATCCTGGGGTAGGGTGTGAGGACCAGGTGAATCTGGGGCAGTATTTACTCAGAGGAGCCAGAAGAAGATATGTTCTAAAGTGGCGTGGTTTTAAACTCTTGACTGTGTTTCACAGAAAAATATATATTTTACATGGCAAATCAATACATACACATTAAAAATTTATTCTCATACACGATTCACTCTGACATTTTCTATTTAATTCTGTTCTTTTTTTTTTTTCTATTTCAGTTAAAAAAGAAATGCTAGTCTGTCTCTCTAAACTTAAATCATGACCCAATGAGTCATGACCCAAAGTTTGGAAAACACTAATCTAAAGGGTGAGTTTAAGTTACAGTCAAAGAGGGAAGTAGGGTCAATTCAGTTTGAGGGGCAACCAGAGCAAAGGAAACCAGGAACTTATCAGGAAAGAGAGATACAAGGCACAAATTTTTGGTGAAAATAGGCAAGATAGTTGGTGAGCCAGACAAGGGTGTCAGGAACCAGTTTTTACAGTAATAGCTGCATATCATCAGAGTGGGCTGGTTAGCCTAAATGTATGGAGTTCAGGAAGATGATAAAAAACCTTACATGTTATTAAGTTAAGGAATTTTGGTTTTGTTGTGTGGGCAGTTTGAGGCAGTGAAGAGTTTTAAATAGGTGTAACAGTTAGCTAATGCTGAATAACAAAACATCCCAAAGCTTAGAGACTTAAAACAACTTTTGATTTTTTTTTTTCACAAGTCTACTGTTGGCTAGGCAGTTCTGCTGCTCTGGGCTGTGCTTGCCATGCACTTGTAGGCAGCTGGCGGGTAGGATGGCCTTGACCATGGCAACTTGTTTTTCTCCATGTGTCACTCACCTCCCTCAGCAGGCTTGTGTGGGCATGTTCTTATGGTGCTAGCAGGGGTCCAAGAGAGGAGGAAACATACAAGAGCTTTTTGAAGTCTCTGCTGTGGCAAGTTTGTCATTATCTCCTTAGCCAAAGCAAGTCAGGTGCCTAAGTCTACAATCAATGCGGAAAGGCACTACCCAAGGGTGTGGACACAGCAAGGCATGAAAGATTGGTCCATTAATGCAGTCAATCTTCATAGTAGAGAAGAAATAGATCAGATTTGTGTTTCAGAAAGATTGGCCATTCTGGATTGGAGGGAGGTGAGGCTGGAGGCAGGGAAGCCAGGTAGGAGGATGTTTTAGTGACCCATATGAGAGATGATGAGGGTTCAAACTAAGGGACTAAGGTTGTGGAGAAAGGGAATACAGGGTTCTAGGGAGTCAATGAATCATACCCTCTTCCCTCTTGAGTTCAGAACCAATTGAGAGATAGACACAAGGGTTGAATAGAGACAGCCCATCAGAGAATATGGCTTTAAATCTGTTGCCAGAAGAGCCTTCTCAAATTCTCTGGATGCTGTTATTGTCCCTCCCCCAGGCTAGGCCTTGAGACGGCCCCTCCCAGGGCAAGTCAAGGTCTGAAGAGTAGATATAGGTACTCACTTGTCTAGGAGAGAAGAGAAAGAAAAGGGGATGAAATCTTTCAGTTTTAATAGATTGGATCTACCCAATCAAGAGATTCAGCTGCAACCAGGAGTTGAGTAAAGAGGGAAAGGCCAGAGATGGCATCTAGTACAGGGGTCACAGATTTTCCTGTAAAGGGCCAGAGAGTAAATAGTTTACACTTTGCAAGCTATTGGTCTCTGTTGTTACTATTCAATTCCACCACAGTTGTGAAAGTAGCCATAGGCAATACATAAATGAATGAATATGGCTGTGTTCCAATAAAACTTTATTTATAGACCCTGAAATTTGAATTTTCATGTGTCACAAAATATTCTCCTTTTGATTTATTTTTCACCATTTAAAAAATGTTAAGAACTATTCATAGCCCATGGGCTATACAAAAACATGCAGTGGGCTCAGGGAGGAGGTGGAGGAGGGTGGAGAGTGGACAACTTCCAGCACATTCCCTCCTAGGAACTGACTAGAGGGATGGTTAAGAGAGAGATTAATAGGACTATGCCTTCCTCTCAGGGGCCTTGGCTTCTCATCTGTAAAATGAGAGGATAAGGTTAAATGACCTTTAAGAGCCACTTCTAGCATTTTTTTGGTCTATGATGATGTTTCTGATATTTCCCCTGCGCTAAGGAAAGAGATCTAGAAAAGGAGGGTCTTTCTTCCTTGATTTCTGGTCCCAGATGAATAGACCTCCATCCCCTTCTAAAGCCCTCACTCTAACATTATGTACCAGTGCAACCACAACCTAATGAGGCTCATTTCTTAGGCCAGTGTTGTTGCTGCCTCACAGGAAATGACTTCTATGATAAGTTCAAGTCAAGTCAGAGGGCAAGGTGAGGGGGCTGGGAGATGGGAAAGGATGGGACATTTACTAGTGTCTCCTCTGTGCAAGACACACTGCATGTAGTATTAATCTTTTCCAAAACTACTACCTACTATTTGAGGTAGTTTTTATGATCCCCAATTTGCTAGTGAGGAAACAGAATTTCAGAAAGGTTAATTACCTTAACCTCCCCAAGGCCACACAGTGAGTGGGGGCAGAGTTGGTTTTTAAATCTAATGCCCCTTCACCTGTACACTGCTGTTTTGGGCAGATGAGCCTTTGGGGTCCCCAGCTCTCACCAGGTAGGCAAACTCATTTCCAGTGCAATTGTTCTTCACTGGACTCATGACCTAACCCAGAATATCCAGAGAATGACAGAATCTTCAAAATACCAGATGTCTGCTAATAAAACAAGAGGGCTGAGATATTCACCCAGCTATTTCAGGCCCCCAAATGTCCCTTCCTTTACAAACATTAACCTTCTTTTCTTCAGGGACAATGGACAAAGATTCCCAAGGACATGGGGTTCCTCCTTTCTCATTTTGTGCCTCTTTATAGCACATTTCTTAAAAATTAAGATGAGGGACCTCCCTTGGTGGCGCAGTGGTTAAGAATCGGCCTGCCAGACTATACTACAAAGCTACAGTAATCAAGACAGTATGGTACTGGCACAAAAACAGAAATATAAATCAATGGAACAGGATAGAAAGCCCAGAGATAAACCCACGCACATATGGTCACCTTATCTTTGATAAAGGAGGCAAGAATATACAGTGGAGAAAAGACAGCCTCTTCAATAAGTGGCGCTGGGAAAACTGGACAGCTACATGTAAAAGAATGAAATTAGGACACACCTTAACACCATACACAAAAATAAACTCAAAATGGATTAAAGACCTAAATGTAAGGCCAGAAACTATCAAACTCTTAGAGGAAAACATAGGCAGAACACTCTATGACATGAATCACAGCAAGATCCTTTTTGACCCACCTCCTAGAGAAATGGAAATAAAAACAAAAATAAACAAATGGGACCTAATGAAACTTAAAATCTTTTGCACAGCTAAGGAAACCATAACAAGATGAAAAGACAACCCTCAGAATGGGAGACAATATTTGCAAATGAAGCAACTGACAGAGGATTAATCTCCAAAATTTACAAGCAGCTCATGCTGCTCAATATGAAAAAAACAAACAATCCAATCCCAAAATGGGCAGAAGACCTAAATAGACATTTCTCCAAAGAAGATATACAGATTGCCCACAAACACATGAAAGGATGCTCAACATCATGATCATTAGAGAAATGCAAATCAAAACTACAATGAGGTATTACCTCACACTGGTCAGAATGGCCTTCATCAAAAAATCTACAAACAATAAATGCTGGAGAGGGCGTAGAGAAAAGGAAACTCTCTTGCACTGTTGGTGGGAATGTAAATTGATACAGCCACTATGGAGAAGAGTAGGGAGGTTCCTTAAAAAACTACAAATAGAACTACCATATGAGAAAACTATAATTCAAAAAGAGTCATGCACCAAAATGTTCATTGCAGCTCTATTTACAATAGCCCAGAGATGGAAACAACCTAACTGTCCATCATCGGATGAATGGATAAAGAAGATGTGGCACATATATACAATGGAATATTACTCAGCCATAAAAAGAAACGAAATTGAGTTATTTGTAGTGAGACTGTAGTGAGACTGGATGGACCTAGAGACTGTCATACAGAGTGAAGTAAGTCAGAAAGAGAAAAATAAATACTGTATGCTAACACATATATATGGAATCTGAGGGAAAAAAAAGGTTCTGAAAAACCCAGGGGCAGGACAGGAATAAAGATGCAGACGTAGAGAATGGACTTGAGGACACGGGGAGTGGGAAGGGTAAGCTGAGACAAAGTGAGAGAGTGGCATGGGCTTATATACACTACCAAATGTAAAATAGATAGCTAGTGGGAAGCAGCCACGTAGCACAGGGAGGTCAGCTTGGTGCTTTGTGACCACCTAGAGGGGTGGGATAGGGAGGGTGGGAGGGAGACACAGAGGGAGGAGATATGGGGATATATGTATATGTATAGCTGATTCACTTTGTTATAAAGCAGAAACTAACAAACACACCATTGTAAAGTAATTACACTCCAATAAAGATGTTAAAAAAAAAAAAAGAATCCGCCTGCCAATGCAGGTGACACGGGTTAAAGCCCTGATCTGGGAAGATCCTACATGCCATGGAGCAACTAAGCCCGTGCGCCACAGCTACTGAGCCTGTGCTCTAGAGCCTGCGAGCCACAACTACTGAGCCCACGTGCCACAGTGACTGAAGGCTGCGTGCCTAGAGCTCATGTCCGCAACAAGAGAAGCCACTGCAATGAGAAACCCACACACCACAACGAAGAGTAGCCCCTGCTCGCCGCAACTAGAGAAAGCCCGCAGGCAGCAACGAAGAACCAACGCAACCATAGATAAATAAATAAATAAATAAATAAACAAACAATAAAAAAAATTGAGACGAAATTCACCTAACATAAAATTGACCTTTTTTTAAATTTATTTTTGGCTGCATTGGGTCTTCATTGCTGCGCGCGGGCTTTCTCTAGTTGTGGTGAGCAGGGGCTACTCTTCGTTGCGGTGCGCAGGTTTCTCATTGCAGTGGCTTTTCTTGTTGCGGAGCACGGGCTCTAGGTGCGCAGGCTTCAGTAGTTGCAGCATGCAGGCTCAGTAGTTGCAGTATACAGGCCCTATAGTGTGGGGGGGGCTGCAGTAGTTGTAGCTCATGGGCTCTAGAGCTCAGGCTCAGTAGTTGTGGCGCTCGGGCTTAGTTGCTCCGCGGCATGTGGGATCTTCCCAGACCAGGGCTCGAACCTGTGTCCCCTGCATTGGCAGGCAGATTCTTAACCACTATGCCACCAGGGAAGTCCCTGACCATTTTAAAGTATACAATTTGGTGGTATTCAGTACGTTTACAATGTTGCACAGCCACCAACTCTATCAAGTTCCAAATTTACAGCACATATTGTCTCATATTTGGTAGATGTTTATCTAACACAGTGGACAGTTCCTTTCTCGAGGCCCAGGACTGTGTCTATTTCTTCTATGTATTCTGAGAGTATCTTGTATTCCATGTCCTGCAAATCCTAGTTAAATGGAATTCCAGATAACCTCTTCCCTATTTCTTTTTCAGAACAGCACTTTAAAGGCTGGATTTGGCATCGCAATCTAGACCTTCTTCCTGCCATGTACGTGCATTATGTCATTGAGGCAAAACAACAAGCTTCATGGTGAAAAAGATTCTCTGCCCTATCTTCTTTGAAGACATCCTTTTCATCATTTTTCATCTGCCTGCGCATTACCCATGTGGGTATTAATTTACATCGAGCTATGGTTAAAATTTAAATGTGCCTCCAAATTCATATTCTAAGCAAACAACCACAAATCTGAATATTGGAACTCATTAAATAATTAATTTTTTTAGGATGTCTTCCACTTTTGAGAGCAGCAAATTTTATAAGTACATAAATATGAACTGAGATCTTGGAAATTGAGGCAGATGATATGTGTACATCTTCAGTGCAGAATTAGGAAAAAAAATCGTGTGTTTTGTTTTTTAAATTGCAATTTATTAGTCAAGAGTCAAGTCAAACTGCAATTTATCATATAACTTCGAAAAAAGAAGACCCTAACCTATTTTGTGTTTTCTATAAATTATCAAATGGAAAGTAAACCTTCCAGTTATTGTTACAGAATATTTTGGTCTCCAGACATAGCGATAAATTAGAACCATTCACCATCAGAAAGCTCTGAGTTTTCTGCATTATAATTCTATACAATTTACATGCTATGCAAATCATGCTCCACTGAATACCATCTAATACATTTATACTTCTTCAAAATTAGCTAAACACTGCCTTCCCTTCCATTACATCAATCCCCCTGCAAAGGTCGATGTAAGAGCACTTGTCTGACACGTGCTATTGCTTCTTTGCTCCTCTTTGCCAAAAAATATACAGCTGGACAATGGCAAAAAATCTGCAGGGCCTCATGGACATATACACACTAACAAACGTAGTAAGGTAGATAGCTAGTGGGAAGCAGCCGCATGGCACAGGGATATTGGCTCGGTGCTTTGTGACAGCCTGGAGGGGTGGGATAGGAAGGGTGGGAGGGAGGGAGACGCAAGAGGGAAGAGATATGGGAACATATGTATATGTATAACTGATTCACTTTGTTATAAAGCAGAAACTAACACACCATTGTAAAGTAATTATACCCCAATAAAGATGTTAAAAAATATATATATATCAGAGAGGAGAGGGATTGAAGATATCAAGTTAAATAGAAAATGATGGGATTAAAAAAAAAAAAAAAAAAACCTAATGTAACATCTGGATGATGCTTAAGGTATGTTGGAGGAAAGGTTAAAGAATAGAGGCCAAGTTTCCTGGAGCTGGAGATGGGGAATTGGGAATAGAGCACAGAAATACAGGGGTTAAATTTACATACATTCCTGTGACATTTTTTTTTAATGTGTATAGGAGAAATTGACTTCATTCCAGAATAGCATTTCTCATCCTTCTTCTCATTGTAATCATCCTCTGTACCTATTGGTATTATTGGAATAACTCCATTATTAAGATGTGCTGGAGGGCAGTCACTCTAAATCTCTGAGCTTCAATTACGCTGTTGGATGGGAAGGCACTGGCATAAACAGAGGATTATTTATACCCTTAAGCCCAGATATGCTGGGCTCAGCAGCTACTTCACCAAGAAACATAAGGGATAACGCCTTAGAGCTGGGTCAAGTGAGAAATAGCTTTGACTATTCTCAAGCAAAATTCAGTTGCAGCAGTCTGAAAGTGCTCTCTGCAGGAGTAATTTAACTGGGAAAGGGTTCCAGAGCTCAGTTAGGAAGGAATCAACCCCATCATCAACAAATCTTATGCTGTGAGAACTATGGAAGCCACCTCCCTCTCACAGGCCCTCCCAGATTCCCTGTGGATGGCTTTGAAGTCCAGGGCAAGGAAACTGTTCCAAACAGGGGCAGCAGGCAACAACAGGATTTTATATGTGCATCGATGGGCCTGGCAGAGATATTATTTCATGGGCCCCAACCATTTGTCCCATGTGACGGAATAAGCAGCATCCCTTTGCATATAATAACTGGGGCTCTATAGACAGACAGGGTTCAAGTCCCTTCTATTTCAGTTGTGTGAGCTTGGGTAAGTGAAGCTTTCTAAACCTCAGTTTCCTCTTTTGTAATGTGGAGATAAGATTACTACCCAACTCACAAAGTTATTCAAGGCTTAAAGAAAAGAAACCATACACAGTGGCTGAGAATAAGTCCTCAGGAAATGCTAGTTACGGTCGACTGTCAGAGCCACCTTATTCTTTCCCTACTGACCTTTCTTTGGTCAGGACTGGGATGACCAACCTGATTTATTTAACCCAATAAATGCCTCACCTTCCCCTATACCAGGAGAAGTCCTTTGAAAGGACCCTAAATGCCGTTGAATATTAAACATCTAGGCAGGTCCCATGTACAGGCCTAGGCTCGTTTTTGAAGTATGCTTGGTTTTACAGTTGGGGTAATGCTTCAGTGCACTAGCCATGCTCCTCCAGTGCTAATCGATCTATAAGGGGTTTGTATCTCTGCTCTGTATCTATAAACCTGACAAATTTTCTTTCTGGTAATGGGTTTGCCCTGACACCTTCCCAGGTAAATCTCATTTTTCCGTTAAAGAAATGATGTAGATGTTTAACTTATGTGATAGATCTTCACAGTAATGGCTCTCACCTCCTCACACGCACACCTTTGAGTAGTGCCTGCCCACATTGACTGTGGGCTTGGGTACGTGACTTGCTTTGGCTAATGGGACATTAGCAAATTTGACTCAAGCAGATGATTGAAGCAGCCTTGCACATGAGGCCTGACCCTCTCTTGTTGCTGGGTCTCTTTTGGCACCATGTGAAGAAACTCAAGCTAGCCTGCTGGAGACAAGGATTTAGCTAAAGGCCGGCACCAACCCCCCATACATACGAATGAGGCCATCTTAGATTACCATCAGGTCCCACCTGAGTTGGCAGATGACTGTAGTCACATGCATGGCCCCGGGCGAAACAAAGCCCAGAAGAGACCAGCTGAGTCCAGCCCTCACTGTCAACCTACTGAATAATGAGAAAATAAAATGGTGGTTGTTTTAAACCACTAGGTGCTGGGGTGGTTTGTCAAAGCAATAGATAACTGATATAACTGAAATTAAAATTCATAAATACAGTAGCAGACATTTTCAGCCTCTTTTCTGTGTTTCTAGCAAAGCACAGTAGAATAAATAAAGCATTTTACTGCTTGATAAAAGAATGTGATTCCTTGTGGCAAATCCAGAAAGCCCATTTATTCATTTTAGTTGACGTTGGATAAATAAGAATAGAAGTGGGGTCTGTGTGATTTTCAAAAATTGTGGCGACGAAAACTTCACCCGAGCAGAGTGAGAATTTCTGAGTGGCAGGAGAGAGGTCTGCTGGCAGCAAGGACATGCCAGTCTCCTGGGAATAACTCGCTGACATCATACTGTGTGTGTGCAGCACAGATTCCTTCTGACGGTTCATATGCATGACCGCACAGGCATTTTCAGCAGTTTCTGTAGAACATAGATTTTTATCTGGCAAATGGATGTAACCGACTGGTTGAGTAGAATCTGGGGGGCACAGTTGAGGAATATGGCTGCATAATCTGTACTTATGACAAGGAAGTGAAGGGGGAATTTACTTTAAAAGAGTCTGAAGGACTCAAAATAATGATGAGAAGTAAAAGAAATGGATGTTTTCAGAGCAGAGAGGTCATAAGAAAGCTTCTGCCTTCTATGTGGTTCTGGCCCAACAGGTCAATAATAAACAACTGTCAATACTCAGCAACTTTCCCAAACAAAATACGCAAGCCAAGTTGAAAGGGAGTTGTATTCTTAGTTTAAGGAAACACCAGAATTGTCAGGACTGTGGGTGGAGGAGGTGGGGTTGTAAGTAAAAATTTGTAGGATTCAGTGGGGAAGCCAAGACTCCATAACATTCTCACAGGGACCAGAACGGAATATTTGTTCAATACTTTGTTCTGAAGAAGACCCCATGGGGATCTGAGTTGATGCTGGTGGTAACAGAGGCGTATGGAAGGGTAGAGAAGAGACACAAATGGGAAAAACACTTCGGCTTCACTTAGCTTTCTTCAATCACTATCTATAATTATTTTTTTTTTCTATTGGGACATCTCCTTGAAGTGGGGAAGATTTTACTGGGGCGGGGGTGGTGGTGGTGGGATTCAGAGGTTGTTTTTAAAATTTAATTTTAATACTACAAAATGTAGCAAGGCCATTTGTTGTGCCCCTGCCCCAACACCGACTCCCTATCCCTTTTTATGGCATCGTACCTCAGCTCTGCACTGAGGCGGCTACCCCTCCTCTCTACACAGCCCATGTCCTTGAGTAAAATGCTGATCCCACACGGGCTCCCAGGTTGGACAGGTGACCTAGGTTAAGCCACAGGCACATTCTAGTCACTGAGAATGGGCACATGACCCCACCAGAGCCAACGAAATGCCCTAAGACTTCTGGGCTTGAGGCATGCACTCCGCTTTGCTGGAACCTGAGGGTTGCAGCTGTCGTTTCCTATCCTGTGCAATGGAGGAAGACAGCCATATGAGGTGGACCATTGTTTGCGATCTGAATCCAGCCACCTCCAAACCTAGGCTTACCCCCCAGACATTTCATTTATAGAAGCCAATAAATCCCATTTTTGCTTAAGTCTATCTGGATTAGATTTTCTGTCACTTGCAACCAAGAGAGTACTAATTACGCATCCCTAATCAGATTTTTCATCCATGGAATGGGGGAAGTCTGCTAGAAGATAATATCTATCTGCAGCCTATAATTCTGATTTTAAGAGAATAATGGGGGAAGAGAAGCCTTATAATATTCTGAAGCAAAACAGGTGCTTTCAGATTCAATACAATTTATTGAGTACCCACTGTACTTTAAGTACACGTTATCTCTTCCTTTCTGCATCACCGTGGACGGTAAATGTATATAATCACATTGAATGCCATTTACATCATGGGTCAACATGTGCCCTTGAGCATGATATTGGTACAGTGATTTGAATCTAGTGGGAGAAAAAGCAATTAAAGTGAGAAAAGTGCATTATCAACTTGTAAATAGCATTTGCTGGACCTGTGTGAATGTAGCCTACACCTATATAAATATTGCCCAATACCGTGTGTTTTAACTAGAGCTCCGCAGGCATAAAATGTTCTTGTCTTGCAAATTTTCTACTAACATTAATATACTGGGAATGCTTAGCAGCAATAAAGTACTGAAAATGCCAAGGAAATGAATGGCTTTGTGCTGTACTGCTGAAACATGTCCACTGATATTTAAAATCCCACGTCCCAGGACATCACTCATATCTGCTGACTTAAGCTGAAAGGCCTGATTCTGTGAGGTGGATCAAGCCATTTCTCAAGTCTCTCCCTGTTGGGCATTTGGGTTTTTTTCTCTCTCTTTCCCTCTGTTCTCCCTCCCTCCATCCTTTTCCCCTACCTCACTCTCAGTTTCCTGGTATTAATTGAGAATGGTACTCATAAGAGATCAGAAAAGGTTTATACATATGGAACAGGTTATAATTTGTCAGGGTATATTTCATATTTCTTAGGGAAAAAACCCCAAATGTACTAAATATCCATGTCTCGTTTTAAATATTCATGTGAAATCTACATTTATTGCCCTTGAAATCCACGGTTTTCAGTGTCTTTGAGGCCGGCCTCATAGGCAGTGTATGACATTCATGCGGTCATACACCAATGTCACATCTGAGAGTGGCTGTCTGAGGCCTCCCGGTTCATGCTGTCCCTCAGGTGATGTCTGTCAGGGAAGGCAGGGTGTCGGTGCCAACCAGGCCATGCACTGACCTAGTTGAGGACCCTTGGCATGTCTTTTGTGCCACCTCACCTCACCAGAAGCACCAGTACATATTGTATTCCTTGTTGCTGAGAATAAGGGCATGGTCTTACGTGGAGATTTAATCCATTCACAGTGGCTTCATGCGTGTATTGTAAGGTCCCCACTTCATTTCTCCACAAACATGTATTAAGCACTCCCTGGGCGCCCGGCACTGAGGCACTAGAATTATTTACCTGCTGCTCAACCTCGTCTTTAACTTAAAACACCTGCCACTAATCTCATTCCAACTCCACCTGAACAACAGGAGTGACAGCACAGCAACAGCCAGAACGATTTACCTTCTCACCTCGGCATTCTCCCCCTGACCCTAGTCCCTGGAGGTAAACACCTTGGTCATGAGTCTCCCTTCCGACTTTCTCACCCCATCCAATCATCTATCAAGTCCGACCATTTATCCTCCTCCTTCATACACCTCAAGTCAACAAACCGCTCCATCCCGTGAACCTGGCCTAGGCTCGGAATTTTTCTTGGCGACTCTCCCTCAGGAGTCTCAGCTGCAATTTAGTCATGTGCTGCTGCCAGAGCTAATTTTCTCAAATCCAAATTGACCATGTCTCTTCCTTGCTTACAAACCTCCTGTGGCCCCCTCCCTGCCTGTAGGATCAACGCCCATCTTCCCTCCATGACCAGGTCCTTCTAATCTGGGTGGTGTCTCCTTCTTCCCCAGCCTCCTGCCTGGTCCTTTCCCACATGCTTTGCTGTCTCACCGCACCAGGCCTCACACATACAGTACCTGCCTTGGGTGCTGTGAACGTGATGTTCCCTGTTCCTCAGAAGCCCTTCTCTACCTTCTCTGCTTAGAGGGCTCCTATTTTCTCCTCATCCTTTAAGGGTCAGTTCGGGGTCACCCTGTGAGGCCTCCCCTGGTTTCTCCCGGGACTTGTTAGTGCCCTCCTCTGTTCTCCCCAGATCCTTGAGGCACATCTTTCCTCCAGCTCGTTTCATGCCAGCCGTGATGGTGTGTTGACATGTTGAGCTGGACTATCAGGCTGTGAGCCCCTCATGTGTCTTTTCCTCTGTTTTCCCAGTAAGCAGCACAGCACCGGGTGTGCAGTAGGCACCCACTCGGTACTGTGTGGGAGGCACAGAAATACAGAGCATGTTTCCTCCCCACTCCCCTCCTATCAAAAAGGTGTGATAAGACACGTACATTATTTGTGAAAGATTAACTAGAGATGTGTGGTAACAGTCAGAGGCCAGTGAGTAGGACCGTTTCACAGATCTGGGAGAAGAAGAGAGGTATTATTGGGGGATGGGAAGTCAAGGAAGGATTTGATTCAGATCTTGGAGAGTTGTCCTTCAGTAGGTAGAGAGGAGGAAGAATAAGGACATAAAGGAAAAGAGAAAGATGGTGAGCTAAAGCGCAAAGGCAAGAAAACACTGGGCACACTCAGGACTGGAAGGGATGGGGGTTGGTGGGGTCAGGCCGTGAACGTGAAAGGCCATGTTCAGACTCAAGAACATGGACTTTCTCCCGTAGGCAGCTGACAGTTTTATCCAAGTGAGTAACTGTTGAAAATGACATTTTAGGCTTAATTAGCAGGATGAGCTAAGATTAGAAAAACAAGTTAGGAAGCTATTACACAATCCAGGTTTGAGGGCATGAGGCCTCATCCATGGGAGTGACAAAAGGAATTAGAAAGAAAGGGTAGGGACCTACCTTGAGGAGGGAACTGAACAGCCAGAGTGACTCCTCAGGTAGAAATGAAGAGACATAGGTGACCCAGAGATTTTAAGTCAGGGAGAAAAAAATGGTGACTTTGACAAATGAAAAACTTAATGGAAAAACTGTAGTTTGAGGGGAGATAGTGAACTTTGTTTGAGACTAGTTACATTTGAGAAAACTGCGGGATATCTGAAAAGAAACATCCAGCAGGCAAAGGAGATTAAAGACACTATTGTGTGGTGTTCAAGTGCAGAGGTCTAGCCAGACTGGGTTTGCATCACGGTTGCACGAGTTACTGGATGGGTGGTTTTAGTCTCAGTTTCCTCACTGGAAAAGAGACATAACTGTAGTACTTATCTCATAGGGCTGCTGGGAGGATAAATGAGATAATGTACATAAAAGCCCCCCTTATATGCAGTGTCAGGCACATGGTAGGGGCTCAGTAAATATTGGCCATTATCACTGATAACTAAAATTGATAAAAATTCTTTAGAGTGAAAAAAATATTTTTATTCTATTTTCCCAACAATTACATAAGGCAAGTATTATTATTATTATTATCCCATTTTTGAGTGAGGAAACCATAGCTCAGCAAGGTTAACTTAACTAGTAGGTAGTAGAGCCCAGACTCAAATCCAGGTTTTCTATGCCCAATCCTATGCTATTCTACTGAACCTGCTGACTCTGATTTCCATGGGGGGGGGGGAGGAGGCGGGGCAGGATGGGGGAGAGAAGGAAGGCGGCCAGTCACACAACCTCCAAGCACAACCAAATTTCAGGATTGGGTTTTTTTGTTTTTTGATGTGTTTTTTTTTTGCGGTACGCGGGCCTCCCACTGCTGTGGCCTCTCCCATTGCGGAGCACAGGCTCCGGACGCGCAGGCCCAGTGGCCATGGCCCACGGGCCCAGCCGCTCCGCGGCACACGGGATCCTCCCGGACCGGGGCACGAACCCGCGTCCCCTGCATCGGCAGGTGGACTCTCAACCACTGCGCCACCAGGAAAGCCCCAGGATTGGGTTTTGATGTACGGGTCTTATTGCCACAGCGATAATCCTACTTGAAATATACCAAAGCTATCAAGTCCGGCGAATAATAAATTCTTAGAGAAGTGGGTCCTTAAAGGTTATTTAGTCTCTGCCAAGTGTTTGTTTGGCTCAGGTACTCCAGTGCCCACCTCACCCACACCAACTTTCCAAGGCTCTGGTATATATTCAGAGACAGGTCTTCTCCTTTAATTTAGAGCACAGAATGCTAATAACAGTCTGATACCCGTCAGCAAGAATCTCACCCGGCTGGAACAGCTGCCCATAAATCTCACATTTTAAGTGACTCTTCCAACATTAAAAAGATTGGGAAATTGTGTTGAAGATGAAATTGACAATGAGTTTCTGCCTGGTAGCTGTGGAAATGGTTATGACTGACCCCTTTCTGTCTCTGAATTACTGCTTAGCTTTCTGTCTGGACATATGGAAAGTAGAATTCTTTGGGGATGTTGCCAGATAAAAGCTGGCTTACCTTGGATTCCTGAACGGACGGTATGTCTAAGAATAGACTCCAAGGGGAGATGCAAGAGAGCTGAGCAGAACCATAAGAACTGGGCATTTTGTTCACTTTTTCCAGTGACTCTTTTGATTTAAGAAGTGCATAAAGTCATGGCATAATGCCATACAGAATGAATAGTGAAGAGCCCTGGAGAAATGATAGGCACTTTTGAGAAAGCTCTATTATTAAAAGACTGTAAGGAATGTGTTGCCCAAATCATATTCTTCCACCAAAGAATCAAGGTAGGAGACTGGTCTGTTGGTTTTATGAAAGGTGGAGACAGGAAATTTCAAATCCTACCTTGGAGTGCTGATTCCATCATGGCCAAGGGCATTTTTAAATTTATCTCCTTGCCTCTTTTCCCACATCTATAAAAAGGAGTTAATCAAGGGTGTGGTTTGAGGTTTAATTAGTTAATACTGGAAAGTACTTTGAAGATGAAACAAAGATTATAACTACCCACAGTTAAGCTATATATGTATAGCTGATTCACTTTGTTATAAAGCAGAAACTAACACACCATTGTAAAGCAATGATACTCCAATAAAGATGTTAAAAAAAAAAAGATTTAACAAATCATATTGTCCCAAAATAGTTTGGGACAAATGAAGGTCGTTTAGCGTTGACAGGTAACTTTCCCTGACATTATTCAGATATAGCAGCTGGGGGCGGGAGGGGGGAAATGATAGTACACTCTTCTTGGGCTTTTTAGAATTTTGTTGAGAAGAGCAAGAGGAAGTAGTTTGTCTCCATCAGTGAAAAAAAATAGGGAACTCTAAAGAGAAATAAAAATGGATGTAAGTATTTGTAGTGAGTCTCCGCTCTCCCCGATCCCACACCCTGCAGGCTAATCTGACCATGAACTCAAAGTGAGTCCAGGTTTACCTCAACTCTTCCTAGCTGTGTGATGCTGAGCAAGTTACTTTACTTCTTGAAACCTTCGTTTCTTCCTCTGTGAAATGGGATCATTCCTTCCTCCTAGGATGCCACGAGGAGGAACTGAAATCATTGGTGTCAAGTACCCGGCATATAGCTCCTCTCTGATTTTTACAATGACTTTCATCCTATTTCTCTTCTTCCTTCAGCCCAGACTATCTTTCTCAGAAGCTTCTGAGATACCAACATGGTGGATTATTGTGTTCAGTTCAGAGCTGCAGGCGTTGTTCTCTTTACTCTCCATATTGTCATGGGAGAATCCTAAGTGCTCATTTCCACTATGAGACAGCATTCCAGGGGAGGAGAGTCTGTTTTCCGCCAAGGTTGTTTCAGGAGGAAACTCAAGCCAAAAACATTTTTTAAAGACCCTTGATTATTTTTTAAATCCCAGATCTCAGGGCAGCTGTCTTTCTATTCCACTGTCTGGCAACTGACATCCTGATATTAAATTCCTGAGAGTGAAAGCTCTCTGAAAACATAACTCACTATAAAGAAGAAAGGCCTGGGACTGCCAGGTATGTGCTTTTGAGACTATCTACTGTCAAATGACAGAGGCCCTCTTGTTTGAAGTGAAGGAGCCCCAGTAGGCATTCCTGCGGGGTTCTTGTGGCTAGCATTGTGTTCCAACAAATTCCAATGCAAAGTCCTCACTGAGATTCAGAGATATCTAGAATGGTTAGAGCTGGGGATGGGGAAGAGTTTAGAGATGGTGAAATTGTCCCTCTATACCCTATTTCACTGATGGGGATACTAAGTTCCAGGCTCCCAAAAGATGTACATACAAAATATGTCAGAGTCATTCACCAGGCAGGTACGTATCACTTGGCTCTGCTCATTCATGAGTCTGTCTATCCTGTGTGGCCACTGCTGTAGGAAAAAGTCATCAGGATTTAATTTATAGCTCTCTGGATGTCTGAAAAGTATAGAAAGAACACCTTAAAAGATTAAAAGATGAAACTTCAAAAAAAATTAAACTTCAAATCAGGGACAGTGAATTGGTTGAGTCCTAGAAGTTGTAAAAAGATGGGTGGGACAAGTGGGTCGGGGACAGATAGTGGATTGTAACACCTGGATCGTTGAGAGTTACTCCAATGGAATTAGCGTGAAATTACTGGTCTCCTCTCTCCTCTCTGGCTCTCTTCATTAATATCATGAACGCTGTCAGCATTGACATCTTTGAGTACAGAGGACAAAGATATGAAATGCCGAGCAAAGAAAGATACTGAATACATTTTATACTTTTGAATATACACTTGCTGTATGGCCAGACACCAATTTTGCCAACTGTGAACCTGCTACAGCTTGATTTATAAAGGCATTAGTTGTTCAGGGAAGAGGGAGTGCTGGCATCCTTGGTACCAGGCTACCTGCTTGAGTTACAAGGTATCCGCAGGAAGCAGAGAACAAGTAAGCAAGGAAGGTTGCACAAGGCCACACACCTGAGATGTCTTACCTGTCTCCAAAATGCTTCACCATGGAAAGATTGAGACGGCTCAGCTCCTGAAGTCCTTGACTGTCACCAGGGAAAGAGCATGCCCACCATTCACTGTATCCAGGAAGATCAGCAACCTCTTGGGTACTTCAGCCTGAGTTAAATGAAGTACATAGTCAAGAGCAGGCACAAGAGTGGAGAAGAAACCCATAGCCAGATTCCATTTCACCTTCCCATTAACCATCTTCCAGTCTGTCTCAAACCCCTAACCATGCAAGAGAAACAGAAAGCCATGCAGCAGAGCCTGTTGCTGTGATTTTTAACATGATCTCTTGGGGGTTCCTCAGCCTTGGTCCTCCTTGGCCAAAGTGGGGTGTGGGGTGAGGGTAAGAGTGGGGTTGGTCTCAGGTAATGAGTCTTATGCCACAGAGGAAGGTGTTATACCACAGAGTAAAAACAGACTCTGACTATACCCTTGATGTAGAGTCAGTTAACAGTGTTGCCTCAATTTCTTTAGTTTATGTATTTCCAGAAACAAGATGAATATTCATCTCCCTTCCCTTCTGTGCTCCAGTGACACAGTCCCAGCATGCCATCTGCAAACACCATGCACCTCCATGACTCTGCATCTTTTTATACACACTCGTTTTGCCCAGGATCTCCTCTCCCACCCCTGCACGATATTCCTACTCATCCTTTCAGGTCCCTCAAAAAGCACTTCCTCTAAGAAGCCAGAGTGCCATGTATTTTTCTCAGGTATAACCTTATCAAATTGGCATAGTGCAAACATTTATTTACATGGGTATGTTTCTCACAAACTCCAAATTCCTTAAGGACATAGAATCTGATATTCAATTTTTTAAAAACATTCCATGACAAGTACACTCTTTGCCATATAAAATATATCTAGGGACTTCCCTGGCAGTCCAGTGGTTAAGACCCTGCACTTCCACTGCAGGGGGCACAGGTTCAATCCCTGCTGCAGAGCCACAAAAAATATATAGATCTATATCTATATAGATATAATATAATAAATGTTTACAGAATGAAGAAATGAATGGAAAAAAATCCCACAGCCAAAAATAAAAGGTAACTGACTAAAAGGGGAAAATATTTTAAACAAATACAAGAAATGATTACTCCCCATAATCCATAAAGATATTTTTCAAATAATAAGAAAAATATGAAATAACAATGGAAAAGCAGGCAAAGGACAAACATTGACAATTAATTAAAGAAGAAATATAAATAGCAAATAAAACTTATGAACACATTTCAACATTGTGTATTATCAAAGAGATGCAAATTAAAACAATCAGAACATATTTTTTCCTCTATCAACTTGACAAAGATAAAAACATAATGTTCATTGTTGGTAAGGGTCTAGTAAGATTGGCACCCTAGTGAGTATGAAATATAGTATTTCTGGAAAGCATTTTGGATATGTATATGCAGGTATAAAATGTCTTAAAAGTATTTTATATACTTTATCCTAGTAATCTCAGTTATAGGCATCTATCTAAAGAAATAACTAGAAAAACCCATATACAAAGATGACATTCAAGGAAGTATTTATAATATCAAAAATGTGAAAGTAAGTGTTCAAAACTCAAAGAATGGTTTAAAAATTAACTCCATATGATGGAATATCATACAGCCATTAAAAATATTTTCAAAAAATATTTCATAGGATACATAGGAAAATATTTCTCATATAACATTATGAAAAAGAGTGACATGCAGAATTGTATCTGTTATGTTTCCAGTTTTATAAAATATAGATAGCTGGATAGATATTTATGAAGAAAACCCTCAGAATGATATATACCAATGTAATCTGTATACGTCTGGGTGGAGAGATTATGGGTGATTTTTATTTTCCTTTTTATAATTTTACAATTGTTTTGTTTTCTGTTTTTCATACTGCTTTTACCCTAGGACAAAAATGAGCTAATATTTATGCTAATATTAAAATTTTTTTAAAGAACTACGAGGTATCACTACCCAACTATCAAAACAGCTTAAAAGGGCTTCCCTGGTGGCACAGTGGTTGAGAGTCCGCCTGCCGATGCAGGGGACACGGGTTTGTGCCCCGGTCTAGGAGGATCCCCCATGCCGCGGAGCAGCTGGGCCTGTGAGCCATGGCCGCTGAGCCTGCACGTCCGGAGCCTGTGCTCCTCAACGGGAGAGGCCACAGCAGTGAGAGGCCCACATACCGCAAAAAAAAGAAAAAAAAAAAGCTTAAAAAATAGAGATAACATCAAATGTTTCTGAGGATGCAGAGAAACTGGATCACTCATGTATTATGTGGTGGGAACGTAAAATGGTACACGCATTTGGAAAACTGTATGACAGTTTCTTACAAAATATGCGCTTACCAAATAAACCAGCAACTGCACTTTTAGGCATTTATCCTAGAGAAAAAATAACCTCACACAAAAACCTATACACAGGTGCTCATAGGAACTTTATTTGTAATTGACAAAAACTGGAAATAACCCAGATGTTGTTCAGTGAGTGAACAGTAAAACAAATTCTGGTACCTTCATTCCATGGAACACTACTCGGCCATAGAAAGGAAAAACTAAACTATGGACACACACGACAAGCTGGATGTATCTAACAGAATTACACTGAGTGGAAAAAAAAAGCCAATCTCAAAAGTTTACCTACTGTATGATTTCATTTATATGGCATTCTTGAAATGGCAACTATAAAGATGGGGAACAGACGAATGGTTGCCATAGGTAAGGGAGAGGAGGGAGGGAGGTGGTTATGCCTATGAAAGGGTAGCCCAAGGGAGATTTGTAATGGAACTCTCCTGTACCTTGACTGGTGGTGGTCACACAAATCTACACATGTGATTAAAATGCATAGAACCAAACACACACACACACACGTGTTTGTAAAAGTGGTGAAATCTGAGTAAGGTTGGTAGATTGTATCAATGTCAATTTCCCCGTCGTGGTATTGCACTTTTGTTGTGCAAGGTATTAACATTGAGAGAAGCTTCCCTGGTGGCGCAGTGGTTAAGAATCCGCCTGCCAATGCAGGGCACACAGGTTCGAGCCCTGGTCCGGGAAGATCCCACATGCAACTAAGCACGTGCACCACCGCAACTGAGCCTGCACTCTAGAGCCCGCAAGCCACAGCTACTGAAGCCCATGCACCTAGAGCCCGTGCTCCGCAACAAAGAGAAGCTACCTCAATAAAAAGCCTGAGCACGGCAACAAAGAGTAGCCCCCGTTCGCCTCAAACAGAGAAAGCCCATGAGCAACAATGAAGACCCAATGCAGCCGAATATAAACAATTTATTTTACAAATTCAAAAAATAAACGTGGTTCAAATTAAAAACTGAAAAACAAAGCTTAATAAATAGTACTTTCCAATCCAAGTTTCCTGAATAACATTATTTTTTAAAAAAATATTAACATTGAGAAAATTCTGTGTACAGTATAGGAATCTCTCTGTGTTGCTTTTTACAACTGCATGTGAATCTACAATTATCTCAAAATTAAGAGTTAAAAAATAAAAGAAATGGAAGGAACCTATAAATTAAGGTTTAAGAGTCATATCAACCAATTGCAATGTGTGCTTTTTATTTGGATCCTGATTCGATCAAACTATAAAAACATGTGACTTTTGTAAGATACTACAAATGTGAACATTGGCTGCATAGTTGATGCCATTAAGGAATTATAGGGCTTGTTTTTTAAGATGCAATAAAGGTATTGTGATTACGTTTTTTTAAAATAAGTCCTTATTTTTTAGAGATTCAAACCAAAATATTTAGAGCCATGTAATCTCTATATGTGCTTCAAAAAATGTGAGGGGAAAAGAGAAAAGCCACAGATAGGTGTGAAATTGATGTACATTATAACAGACTATTTTTGAGTATTTGCAAAATTCTCCATAATAAAACTTTTTTAAAAATAAAGAAAAAAATTTAAAAGGCCAACTCTCCAAGGAAACCCTTCTAAGGTACGTATCTGCTTATCAGTAAAGCATGCAGCTTCCATCTGAGCACCTCGAGTACCAGGCACTGTGCTAGGCTTTAAAGATATGGCCATAAAGAGGTTTCTCCTTCCCAGGGCTCAAAGGCTAGAAGGAGCAGAGAGATTGTAAAAACAAATAAGTACATTTCTAGATGGTATGTGCTAATAAGTATTATACATAGTGAAGGAACTGCCTGTTCTTTGCACCAGTGAAATGGTCTCTGGGCAGAATCTTGAAGGACATACTGCAGCCCGAGTCTGTTACAGTGGGGAGGAGAATTCTTTAAACCTGGACTCAGTTCCTAAGTAGGACCAAACATCACCTGTTTTTCACGTCAATGCTTTTCATTTCAGAGCCCCTTCCAACCCAAATTATATTATATCCTTATTGTCAACTGACTCTGCTGTCACCTTCAGGGAGTAGCCAAAACAAGACTAATGATGTTTACTGAAGTCTTTCAGTTCTCATAACAGGATGATTTGAGCTCAGATTCAATCTCATCACCAACCACCACCTCCAAGGTCCTTGAACCTTTCAGCTGTGGCTCCATTATCTGGATATTGAATCAGAGGAAAACTGTTAGATGAGCCTTTTCAAGGGAAGGAAATTGTTTAAATATGTCTTAGGGGGGAGAAAGAAAAACAGGGTATATTGCACTTGATCAGGAGAGTGATTCATTTCACCTTGATGAAATGGAAAGGCAAATGAGAATAAGTTGTTTCTTTCATTCATTCATTCATTCTCTCTCTCTCTCTCTCTCAAATCACATTATGGCTGCTGCCTAATCAGTTGTAATAACGTAAAGGATGCCACGTGGTTAATAGCATTAAGGCCATAAATTACATTTCATAGAGTTGTTTCTCCACAAAGCCACTTGGCAAGGCACACTGTGATTAATGTCACACTAGGGAAGATGTGATGAAGGTGAAAACAGAAAAGGAGGGGTGGCAGCAAGTGAGACACAGGGACAGTGGTGGCGGTAGCCTCTTCAGCACTTGGCCTGAGGGGCCAGTACCCTCAGACTACACGACTGGTGGACAACACCTGCTTAGCTTATAAAAACAAACTACACAACACTTCAGAAGAGCACTAACCTCGGTCCTGGATATTGTTGTTGACATCTATTATTTATCAGTGCCGTGTTCCATTATTACTAAATAGAGAATTGATAGACTAAAGCATAAAAGACCTGCAGAAATCACAATCACCAAATAAAGGTAAATCTTCTACTGGGACTTACCACGAGGCCTGGCCACTGGAACAAAGCATTTGTTTCTGGCTTTGCCATTTGTCACCATTGATTCTGCCTATGAAGGAGGACAAGCGCCCTTGGCCATGACAAAGAATGATTTATCTTCCCTCACAATACAATTTGCAACCTTCAGTCTCACTTGAATCCTTACCTCAATAGTCTTTATTCTGATAGGAGACACCATAAAGGAATTAGGCCTTTGTCTTGGAAGTTTGCCTATAATTACTTTTAGTATCAAATGATTCCATAAGCTGGAACAGAATGATTTTGAGGGATACAAAGCTTGGCCTCAGATAACAGGTTTGAATGCAGTACACAACAGGCTGTGCCTGGAAGAAGAGAAAGGCAAGTCTGTGATGGTACAAATAAGAGAAGGAAAGTGCTCTCACCTGGGTCAACCCTAGAGATTTGCATCTTTCCAAGGAGTTGCTCATTTATTACATCTAAGTGGTTTAACAGCCTGGTCTTCCAGTTAGGAAAAACCATTCTTTGGGTGGGAAAAAAATGGCTTAATTATCCCAGCTGTCTTTTATTTTGAAAAGAAGGAAAAACACCCATTCTAAGCAAATCATAATTGGTTAGATGAAAAATATTTTTCCAAGGACTTCCCTGGTGGTCCTGTGGTTGACAGTCTGCCTTCCAGTGCAGGGTATACCGGTTGGATCCCTGGTTGGGGAACTAAGAAACCACATGCTGTGGACCAACTAAGCCCACATGCCCCAACTACTGAGCGCATGTGCTTTGGAGCCCATGTGCCACAACTAAGAGATGCCTGCCTGCCGCAACTAGAAAAGCCCGCTCACCGCAACGAAGGATCCCGCATGCTGCAGCAAAGATCCTGCATGCTGCAACTGAGACCCGACAAGCCAAATATAATTAATTAACAAATATATATCAATAAAAAAATATTTTTCCAATATAATTCAATAAATGTTTGTAGAGCTTCTATCAAATACCATCACTAGGCACTAGGGAATCCATGTTCATTCATGAAATACTTATGGAGTGCCTGCTGTTTGTGAGACAGTAGGCTAGGTACTGGCAACATGGTGATGAGCAAGATGATTCCTTCTAGTCCATCCAGACTGCCATAACAAAAATACCATATACTGGGGGGCTTATAAACAACAGAAATTTATTTCTCATAGCTCTGGAGGGTAGAAGTCCAAGATCAAGGCACCAGAACATTCAGCGCCTGCTAAAAGCCAGCTTCCTGGTTCGAAGATGTCTGTTTTCTCCTGTTCTCACACAGCAGAAGGGATGAGGGAGCTCTTCAGAGTCTGTTTTATAAGGGCACTAATCCCACTCATGAGGGCCCCAACCTCATGACCCAAACTCCCAAAGACCCTGCCTCTTTCACCAGCCACATTGAGGGTTAGGATTCCAATAAATGTAGTTTAAGGGGACACGGATATTTGGTCTATAGCTCTCTCATAGAGCTTATAGCCTGGCAAGGGAGACAGTCATTGAACAAATAATCACACAATTAAGTAACTCACTGAAATCGTGGAAACTGATAGAGATGCACAGGTGCTGTGGGAAAGTATGATGAGGGTCTGGCTGGTCTGAGCACTTGAGGCAGGCTTCCCTCAGCAAGTGATGTTAAAGCTGAGAACCAAAGGAGTTAACAAAGTGTGGAAGGGGGCACATTGGGAGGTGGGAGGTAGTATGGTCTCTTTCTCCAAAATCTCTCAATAGACCTGGAAGCCAGGAACATGAATGAGTAGTTCCAACCCTATATTGACTGTGCAGTGCTCTATGGGAGATGTTCAGTGGGACTGTGGATGGATTCCTGCAGGGTGAGCCTTCCTGAGTCTGATCCTGAACGCTGGGCTACAGCATAGGAAAGAGCAAAAGTTAACATGGTGACACCATGGAACAAGAACAGAGAGAGAATTATTCTTGGCTTGCCTGCTGATGTACTGTCAGTGCTTGATAAACAGAAAATATGTAACTGTCCTTGTTATTATTTCCTCACTCACATAAGACTTCAGTTTTTAATCTCTCTTTTGAAAGACGAAAGTGAGGACTTGGCAAAGATGCAACATATTCTAGATCTGAAAAATTAAAAATGTTCCTCCTTTTGCTCCCGTGCAGCAAAATATGCCATGTTGAGTGTTATTTTAAAAAAAAAAAGAAAAAAGAAAAGAACATGGTGGTTTTATGAGGTGATGCAACATGTGACTGAAAGTAGGCCAAACATGTGAACTGATTCTGTGAACTTTTCGTTCATTCATTCATTCACCAGGTATTTAATGAGCACCTACTACATGCCTGGCAGACAAGGTCCTTGTTCTCATGGAGCTTGCATTCTAATAGGAGAGAGAGATCATAAACAGATACAGCTTTAGGCAATTATAAGCGCTATGAGAAAATAAAGCAGACTTGGGTAATGGAGAAAGATGGGAATGAGGATAAAGAAAACCTATTAGGATACACAAGTCGAGAAAGTCCCTCTGCAGGGCCAGCTTCGTGAGTATGTTTACCAATGCCATTGCACAAACTACCACACTCAGCTTCTGTGCCTGGGGTTTAATCCTCTGCAGTTGACGTCTTAAATTTTTTAATAACATTATTTTTGAGTCTGTGATTTGTCAGTGAAGTCTGATGGGACAATGGAGCATGTGCCTGGGGTTTGGAGCTTCAGTTCCCGTGGGGTCCTTCTTTCTGCCACTTCCCTTGGGTTCTTGGCTGCTCATTCCCCCAGGCTCCAAGCAACTACAGCCACCCTCTGCCCCAGTGGGAGCCCAAGTGCTGGCACAGCAACAGTCAGGGGGGCACAAGGTGGGGGCACCTATGAAGGCCTGCACTTACCCCAGGAGTATCCTTGTGCCCAAAGGAGCATGACATTAACTGGCAAATAAAACACACCATGACAGTTCAAGGAAGACTATGGAAGAAAGGAAAAAGCTTTTCATCCTGCTTTTTGAACAAGGGGCCCTGCCCCACATATTTATGGTGCACTGGGCCCTGGAAATTACGTAGCCCTGCCTTCATGAGGAGGGACATTTGAGCAGAGGCTGAAAGAAGGAAAGTTGTGGGTGTTAACATACCAAGCAGGAAGCTTTCAGTGCTGAGGCCCTCAGGCTGGAATGAGCTTGACAGCTTGATGAGCTGGAGGAAAAGCAGGAAGGCTGGTGTGGCTGGAGTGTCACCAGCAAGTGGGAGGGTGGGGGGATGAGCAGAGACGTAGCCAGGGGCCAAGGGTGTGGGGCTTTGTAAGTCATGATCCAGTCTAGAAGCTGGGGGAGAATTTTAGGCAGGAAAATTATACACTCTGATGTACATTTTTAAAGGCTGTTTTTTGGAGATGGTGAGACTGATCTTATTTTTAGTTTATTAATGTATTAACTGATTCCTGTCCCATCTTGTCATGGAACGGGTAGGGTGACTGAAGACATTGATAGAAGCACAGATGCTGGTGCTGTGAAAGGGAAGAGACAGGGTGACGTGAGCCCTCATCCCTGAGACCCTGGGGGGAGCTGGGTGTGTATGGAAGCAGGAAGGAGTGAGTCGAGGGGAAGAGTCCGAGGCCTTCACTCTCCTCTGTGAAGTGAGCAGCAAAGTCACGTGCTAGGAGGGCGGGTGGCATCCGAGGTGAGAAGAGAAGGTCTGGAACATCTTTCGAGAGGAGCAGGAGAAAGCTGCTTTGGGACAAGAGGAGAGGACTCTGGCAGCACAGATGGCCCAGCTCTGGTGAGAAACCCTTCTCCCTTCTGAAAGTAACCTCCTCACCTCCGTTCTGGACCCCACTCTTTACCGTTCCTGAAGGATCTCCCACACTGAATCCCACTCTCCCTAAAAATGCACAGATTTCCTTTTTTTTTTTTTTTTTTTTTGGCCAAGCCACGCAGCTTGTGTGATCTTAGTTCCCTGACCAGGGATTGAACCTGGGCCCCTGCAGTGAAAGTGAGTCCTAACCACTAGGCAACCAAGGAACTCCCAACAGATTTCTAATTTTTAAGCCATAAAATGCCTTGTGACAGCCCTGTTCCAGTCATTTTCCTATGTCTTATCTCCCATCTGTATCTTTAAACACCTGGCACTTTCTCCCCACTCATTCCTTCATCTCGTGCCATATGATTTTACTCCATCATGTTATGGAAATTTCCCTTAAAGATCACCTACGATTTTTACCCTATTCTTGTCTTAGATTGTATGTGTGTGCACGTGTTTGTGTGCATTTAACCTGTAAAAGGTTTTTTTGGTTTTTTGTTTTTTGCCTCCACCTCTCATTTAAAACTCTTGTTCTTGACATGGCAGATCAGTCATGCTGATCTGCCATGACTGTCTTCCTACCCCTTTGAACACAGTGATCTTTACCTTCCTTGTAGCTACTGGTCTCTCGTCGTGGGCACCAATGAACACTCAGCTCTGGCTCACTGCTTGACCTAGTCACCTCCGTAGGAGGCTTAACTATTTTTCTGTCCTCAATTATCTCAATGAACATGGCCTCCCAGCTTAATGACCAACACTTTGTATATGATTCGCAAACACACCCTTAGTCCAAACTTCTCTCTCCCAGATTCTGTTGTCATATTTCCAAAACCATCATACCTAAAAATTTGCTCAAAATTTTTCCTGCAAAAATACCTTTTCGTGTTCCTTAAAAAATTAAAAATAGAGTTACATATGATCCAGCAATCCCACTTCCGGGTATATTTCTAAAATAATTGAAAGCAGAGACTCGAAGAAATATTTGTACATCCCTGTTCATAGCAGCATTATTCGCAACAGCCAAAAGGTAGAAGCAGTCCAAGTTGCTTCCCACTGATAGATGAATGGATAAGTAAAATGTGGTATATACACACAATGGAATATTACTCCACCTCAAAAAGGAAGGCAATTATGGCATATGCTACAACACGGATGAAACTTGAGGACATTCTACTAAGTGAAGTAAGCAAGTCATGAAAGAACAAATATTGTAGGATTCCACTTCCATTAGGTACCTAGAGTAGTCAAATTCATAGAGACAAGGTAGAATGGTGGTTGCCAGTGAGTTAGGGGAAGAGAGAATGGAAAGTTAATGTTTAATGGGTACAGTTTCAGTTCTGCAAAAGGTGAAAGAGTTCTGTGGAAGGATGGTGGCACCACAATGTGAATGTACTTAATCCACTGAGCTGTACACTTTACAATAGTCAAAATGGTAAAAATTTAATGGCATGAGTATTTTCCTATAATTTTAAAAAATCCCTTTTCAGTTTCCAAACTTTGATTTTACTATTCTTGAGTCCACCATGTTACTAGTTGTGGAGCTAATGTTCACTGTGCCCTACACTTATCTTCCACACACGATGTGTCTCATCAATTTTGTCTTTCAAGCATGTCACAAATATATTCCTTCTTCTTCATTCCTATCGATTCATCCTCCCAAGACACAGACTTTGAAGTAATGTCAGAGGTCTATCTTCCCCTTCCTCCTATGGCTGGAATCCTCTCTAATGCCAAGATGATTCAATCATCCACTCATTCAACAAATATTTATTGAGAATCTACTATGTATACAGGAAATAGAGCTCTAGACAAAGATGACAATGTTCCTGCTCTCATGAGGTGTATATTATAGTCAGGCAGATAGACTACAAATGAGTGAATAAATGAAATCATTTCAGACACTGATAACTGGTAGAGGAAAAAATGAAACACACTGTAACGTAGTAGAAAGTGATGGTGGACGAGGTAGGATGGAATTCTTTAAACTGAGTGCTCAGGAAGTCCTTTTTGAGACAATGACATTTCAGTTCAGACCCAGATGATAAGAAGGAGACAATCATGCTAAGCTCCAGGGTCAACCAGGCTGGGGACAGCTGGTGTGAAGGCCCTTGGGCATGAACCTGGTTTGTTTGGGAAACCAAAAAAAAAAAAAAGGCTGGTGTGGCTCAAGTGCAGCGAGCTAAGAGAAGAACCATAAGAGCTGAGTTTGCAGAGGCAGCCGAGGCCAGACCATATGGGGCTTTTTAGGTCAGGCTGAGGAGTTGGAGTTTTATTCTAAGTTCAAGGTGAAGCCATAGCCATAGGAGGGTTAAGGCAGTGATGTTATTTGTTTTGCTTTTTTTTTATAAGATCACCCTGGCTACTGATGAGAGGGAGAACAATTAGGAGGCATTTGCAGGAGTCCAGCTGACAGACAATGGTGGCCTGGACTGGTGAGAGCAGTGTAGGTGGAGGCAAGTGGACAAATATACGTTCAAAATATTTTGGAGATAGAAATTATAGGATATGTTGATGCATTGGATGTGGGGATAAAGGAAAGGGAAGAACTAAGGATGATCCCTAGGTTTTGGCTCAAGCAGTGGATGAACAGTGATGTTATTTCATGGGGTGGGGAAGTCCGGGGTGGGACTGATGAGTGGGTGGAGAGAATCAAATATCTGCTTGCACATTCCTAATAATGGGACAATCACTGCAGGGACAGGCTCTCATGCCACTGATATTAGGAAAGTCTTATATTGAGTCCAAATGTTTCCCTGCAAATTTACTCATTCATCCTAATTCTTCTCCTTCAATAAAATGAATTAAGTCTTTCCACTTTCCTGTGTGAGTACTTTTCTTTACCTATGTTGAGGAGAATTATTATAACCCTCTAGGTTTTCTCTTACCTGACCTAAATATCCCTAATTTACTCAATTTTTTTTCTTATTCCTGGATCACTGCAGATTCAGACTAGTCTTCCTTCTACCTCATACCAGTTTACCATGCAAAATTCAGCTAGGTCTATCTTCCTACGGTACCAGCTATTAACCACGTAGGGCTAGGCACTGTCCTGGGAAAAATATATGTAATAGGTGGTAAAATTAGATTTTTCTATCTCAGTTTTGCTAAGGCAAGAAGACAAGAGGTGCTATATCTTAAAAACACTATCATGCAAAACTTTCATAGTTAGCAGCTGAGAAAATCCTTAAACCCTTTGCCCATGTCTTTAACGTATAAGAGCTGAGAATGGAGATGGAGAGATTTGTGCAAAGGACAATGTGTGAGCTGGCCGTGAATCCTGTTCCTCCCAGGGGTGTGGGGGAGGGCTGCTTCTCTTTCACCTCAGGTCAAGAGAAAAGTGCTTCAGGGGATCATTTGGCAAGTTTGATGTGTGAACATCAAGGTTAGGGGCGAATCATAGGAGTCGGGTGACTGACTCCTGCCTGGAAAATCTAAAACGTAAAGATGGGCTGGCTAGTTGTTCCGCTGGCCAGGGTAGAGGAACAGTGGCTCTATTGGCAGCCTGTCCAAGCAGGGGGTGTGGGGCAAAGAATGTGAGGCTATTTCTCATGGAACTCACGTGGATCATGTGGGGATGAGGGCTAGCTTAGAGCTATTATGAATTCTGCCCAAGAGAAACACCTGGAGGTCTGTGCAGCGAGGACTGCTGAGAAACTGGGTGAGGAGGGTGTCATTCAGAGGAAACTGCATCACCTTTGTCACAGGAAATGCTGCTGAACCTTCCCAGTGAAGCCTCCCAAGAACCCCTAAAAAGGCCAAGAAGAGAGTCAGCTTTAAAATAGGTCCCCAAACAGTGGCACCATATTGGGGTAGTACTAGTCAAGTAGGAACTTCCCTGCTTCCTTTAGCTGTTATCTCCTGTCCCCCTTCTACCACAGAGAGACCAGAAATTACACCTAGCTATAAGGGTGAGGAGAGGTGAAAGCAGAAGGTGAGCAAAAGAGACACCACACCCCTCCTTCTCCTTCCTGCAGAAGGACCTAGCTGGGAAATAGGAGGAGGTTCAACTTTGAAATTCTGATTATTACACGACCTGCACACTACTAATTACTGAGCTAAAACTGTGATTATGGTTTAAAGAGACTCTAAGGGTGAGCAGAACTTGCCCCATTTTTTAAGACACAGTGGAAGATCAAAACAAAGTCTCTTCCTGATTACATTTCAAGAGTCCTCCCTGTTCAACATTCTGGTTACACACAGATGAAAGAAGCTTTCACTTTGTCATTCTCTTGCTTTAAGAACTTCATTCAATGTCTTTGCCTTTTCGATTAAATCCAAACTCCTAAGCAAAGAGTTTGATGTCCTCTGTTACCTGATCTCACATATATTTCTCAACGAAACCTCCCACAATTCCAAATAGAACGCTTGACTTCAGTCTGGTGTTCTTCTGTGCTTTGTAATAACAACTAATATTTATTGGGCATTTGTTATGCTAAGCATTGTATCATTTAAGCCTCACAACAATCTTTTGAAATAGGCATTATTATTATTTTAGTATTATTATTATCCTCATTTTACAGATGAAGGATTTGAAAGGAGTAATAAATGGTGAGGCTGTTAATTGGAATCCAGGCAGTCTGACTGCAGAGCCCACAATCCTGGCAGCTAAACACACTGCTTCCTCTCTACGTACATATATTCTTTGCTCTCAATCTACTTTTGGCATATCGCCCTGCCCTCCTCTCCTCTGCTTATGCCAGATATCTTTCAAATCCCAGCTCAAACTCTTCCTCCTCTGTGAAGCCTTCCCTAATTATTTCACAGTTATCTCTATTCTCCAAACTCCCAAAACATTTAATCCATGTCAAGGACTTTAAAATTTGAACTCATACTGTTTGTTTCCCTATTATCATTTTGGGCATATCATTTGGGTAAATAAGTTCCTTCGAGGATAAATCCTGTTGGACTTCCCTGGTGGTCCAGTAGTTAAGATACCGCGCTTCCACTGCAGGGGGAGCAGGTTCAATCCTTGGTCGGGGAACTAAGATCCCACATGCCTGTGGGGCGTGGCCAAAAAAAAAAACCACACAAAATGATAAGGCCTGTTGCATGCTATTCTTGATTCACCAGAGCAGTGCTTCTCCAACTTTAGTACAGAAAGATAGCAAAGAACAGCTCACAGAGTAAGAAATGTAAATGACGCTTAAATGTACAAAAAGATGCTGGCCTCCTAATAAGAAACATGCAAAGTCTCACCAAGTTACTATTTATTACCTGTCAGATAGACAGAAATCCAAAATTGTGACAACATGTTCTGATGACAAGGCTGTAGGGAAATAGGATCTCTCATACATTGCTAATGGGAGTGCAAAATGATACAAGTCTCACAGAAGGGAATTTGGCAGTCTAGCAATATTACATGGGCAGTCCTTTTGACCCAGTAATCCCACTTTTGTGAATTTATCCTAAAGATACACTGGCAAAAATCTGAAATGCTGTATGTCCAAAGCTATTCTTTGCAGTACTGTCTGTAAAAGACTGGAGAAAAACGAATGTCAATCAATAGAGGCCTGGTTGAATAACTATGGTGCATTCATATAAAAGAGTACTGTGCAGGAATGAGGAAGAGTTGTTACAGAGTGCTTTGGATGAGCTCCAGGATCTACTGTTAAGTGAACAAAGCAAAGTGAAGAAAAATGTGTACAGTACTCCACTGTTTGTGTAAGAAAGGTAGGAGTATGACTATTTATATATTTGCTTATTTTTTCAAAAGGAAACAATGTAAGAATAAACTAAGAAGAAGTTATCTCTGATGGGGAGAAATAAGTAGAGGAAACTGGAATGAAGGTAGATCTCCCTAAATGTACTTTGTTTATAGTTTTAACCTTGGAACCAAGTATTTTACATAATTCCAAAACAAGAGTAAACCAAAAGAAAATATTAGAAACAAACTGAAACATATATATATATATGAATTGAACAATTGGTTTCTCACTGTTTGAATGAGAGATTGCAGACAAGCAAAAGGAATAAGCCAGAATTATCCATGTGGCAATAAATTAGAGTTGGAGACATTAGTGTAAACTCATGCTTAGCTTAATATAGATACAAATAGTCATAAGTGAAAATATTTATAGATCTGTGTATATACACAGGTTAGTATAACATGCATGTATTTCCTTGGCCTGTCAACTGCTTAGAAGCAATGACACCCCAATAGCAACAAGTACACCTAACACCCAGATCTTGGTTCCTAATAACCTTTCTCTAACAGAAGGAATCAGGGCTCTTTGGGGAAATGGCCAATTCTAGGACTGAAGTAGGAAATATAGAAGATAATCCTGGAGCATCTTGTAGTGCCAGAAAGAAAGGAAGCACTCACAAAAATTATGGAGGGTGTCAAAAGCACACAAAAGCCAACTGAAGAGCTCCCAATGGCCAAAATGGAACCAATGTGAGCAAAAAAAAAAATGAAGTTGAATTGGATTACAACCTAAAGTATAAAATAAATATCCATAATATGAAATTAATTAATTCCAAAAAAAAATAACAGGGGAGACAGATCTCCCATGCAAAAGAATTCCAAATAATTTATGTAATAGATATCCAACCTCAAGGAGATGGAACATAACTCCCCACTTCTTAGGTATGAGCTTCGAGTAGTGACTTCCTTCCGAGAAGTACAGTATGGAAAGGGGGGAAAAGAGTAACTTTATAGTAGAGAAACCTGACAAACACTGTCTCAGCCAGGTGATCAAGGTTAACATCAATAGTGAGGTCATGTTGACAGGATGTACCCCTTGACATGATGCAATGAAAATGACACTTTACCTCTGTGGTCTTCCTCCCCAAAACATATAACTTAATCTCATTATGAGAAAAATATCAAATTCCAATTGAGGGACATTCTACAAAAACCTGACCAGTACTCCTCAAAACTGTCAAGGTCATCAAAAACAAGGAAAGTCCAAGAGACTGTCACAACCAAGAAAAACCTAAGGAGACATGGTGACTAAATGTAATGGGAAATTCTGGATGGGATCCTGGAACAGAAAAAGGACGTTAGGTAAAAACTAAAGAAGTTTGAATAAAGCATGAACTTGAGTAAGGTATCAATATGGGTTCATTAATTGTGACAAATGTACAACATTAATATAAGGTGTTAATAAAAGGGAAACTGGATGTGGGATATATGAAAATTCTTTGCCCAGGATTGATGAGCAACTAGCACCTCTGGACCCCAGATTGTAATCTCTAAATACCCTTTCCCAATAAAAGGAATCAGGACTCCTTAGAGAAATGGCTAATTACAGTTCTGAGGTAGATGAGCCTGGAGCATCTTGTTATACCTGAAAGAAAGGAAATTATGGAGACTATGGGGTCATGAGAAAAAAAACCCCAGCAATATAGGACCCAACTTGAAGTGGTTCCCATTGGCCAAAGATGGGAGAGTTTGAACATGAAAAAGAGTAGCAACTACAATGGATTAAAACACATTAAATATTATATTGTACAACACAGGGAATATAGCCAATATTTCATAATAACTATAAATGGAGTATAACCTTTAAAAATTGTGAATAACTATATTGTACACCTGTAACATATAATATTGTACAGCAACTATACTTCAACTTAAAGGTAAATGAAAATAAATAAACACATCAAATATATAAAAATCTATGAGCCCATAATGTCTCTTCCCCTCCATCCTACAACCAAGAAAGAAGACTTCGTTGGTCACCTTTTGGGAATACTAGGGTATTAGTCATTCTGATCAATATAAAAATGATACATAAAGGGAAAGAATAAAGTTTTTTTTTCATACATCTTTACTGGAGTATAATTGCTTCACAATACTGTGTTAGTTTCTGTTGTACACCAAAGTGAATCAGCCATATGCATACATATATCTGCATATCCCCTCCCTCTTGAGCCTCCCTCCCACCCTCCCTATCCCACCCCTCTAGGTCCTTGCAAAGCACCGAGCTGATCTCCCTGTGCTATGAGACTGCAAGAAAAAAGTTTTTATCTTTCCTTTCTTGTATAGACTATATTTCTTGATAACCAAATAGTTTGTGAAGGAAATTTCTTCTACATAGAAGATTCATAGTTAATAAATGCAGGAGGAAAGATAGAACTAAAAAACAAACAAACAAACAAACAAAAAAAACCCCACCATTTTGTAACCTCTAATGAAATAGTAGAAGATAATGACCAAATAATAGATAATGACCAAATTGGTTGCTAAAACCATTAAATAAAATGTTGATGCTGAACTTTAAAATAGATGGATTGGACTGACAACACTTAAACACACTGACCAATCTTAACTAAAAGTGAAATAGCTGGCTATGTTTTTTACCTGTGGAATATCCTTACCAAAAAATACTGAATCTTACCAACCATCAAGAGCTTCAACCCTGCTAATAATTAAGTATGCACTTTCAAACCTTACTTTGACTGCTCCAGAAACTTACTGGGTTTCTTTAATGCCTCTGTTACTATTTCCTTTGTGTCATTTTGTTTTTCTTTAAAAACATAGCTGTGTGATCTTGGGGAAGTTATATTATTTCCTTGAGACTTGGTTGCCTTCTCTGTGAATATCTGGGTATAATTTTAGTATTGCTCAATAGAATTTTCAGTGATAATGAAAATATTCTATATCTGTACCATGCAATGCAGTATTCAATAGCTACATGGAGCTAATAAACATCTTTGAAATATGGCAAAAAAAATTACTGAATCTAATCAAGCTTCTGACTATCAGCTTATAGAAAATAAAAGAGATGGGGGGATGTGTCAAAAACAGCACCATGAGGATACACTCAGTCAAACCCAGAATGTGGGAAATTCTGCAGAACAAATGATACAGTTTCCTCAACAAATAAATAGCATTAACATAATGGGGAAGGACTGCTACAAATTAAAAGAGACATACCAACCAAAAATAATGTGTGGATCTTTTTGGATCCTGATCTGAATACAATACCAAATACAAAAAAAAAAAAAAAAGACATTTTTGGGACTACTATGCAAAACTGAACATGGACTGGGAATTTTAAAATATTAAGAAATTACAGTTAATGATGTTGAATGGGATGATAGCATTGCGGTTATGTTTTTTAAAAAATTGAAAGTCCTTAACTGTTGGAGGAACATACTGGTGCATGAGTGTCTGGGATTTATTTTAAAATATTGCAGCCCCACCTCCTCCAAAAATGTAGATAGAATTGAAACAAGAAAAACAGAATGTTGATAGTTATTGAAGCTGAGTGGTAGGTGGGTACATGGGGTCCATTATACTGTCCTCTGTAATGCTATGTATGTTTAACATGTTCATGACAAACATTTAAAAAATCTTTTTTAATTAAAAAAAAATAGTGCAGGTTTGGGGGCACCAAGGAGATTTTGATTCTAGATTGGGGACCTTTTAAACAAGCAGCCCACGTGATTCTGACCCAGATAGTCTAGGCCCAGACTGAGGGACTCTGCTCTAGTGTCACACTGCTCTGAGTAGTAAACAAGCCCTCAATAGGTATTTATTGATTTATTGATTTCGATCAGGAATTGAAGTTGGAAAATTCTTTCCATATGGAAAAAATATGGGAAAGATCAAATGTGAAAAGAGCGTGCAAAGAGAAGTATTTCATGTGCCTGACCAGATGCCCACCTCCTAAGGTTTCATACTGTCATCATTTCTGTCAGAGCCCATTTTATAACAGGGTATTCTGGATTCTCCAAACTCATTAACTGAAGGACCAGTTGGATTCCAAAGACTTCCTTAGTGGGTGCTAATTCTGCAATGCTCTTTCCTCCAGCCGTGCACGGGTAGAGTTTCTTCAGTCTGGTTAGTGGCAGGGTCCGGTAGTCTCCCTTTCTCTCCTTACCAGATGCTAAGAAAGCATGTTTTCTGAGGCTTGTGACCCTTCCATCCTTTCACTTTGCTTAGATGCATATTTTAGCTCACCGACAGCAATAAAGAAGGCAATCATCAGAGCCTGTGCTTCCGTACAGCGGTCCGTCAAGATCTAAGTAAGCAGATCTGTTTAGGTAAACCAGCCGTGAGAATCCTCCCAAGGCACCTGAGCTACTGAGTAATTGGGCTGCAGCTGCTTTTCCTCCTCCGGCACTCATTCCCGGTTCAGCTTGCAGACTACAGGGATTTACCGGTTAATTGGCTGTTTCTATGATTATCATTCACTTAGGCACTCTTCCCTATTCTTTGTCACTACAAAATGCTTCTTTTAAAATTATTTGCTTTCCTATGGATCCTGAAGAAAAATGAGCAACCCTAACATCTTTAGGGTTTGTTAAAGAGAGGCACATCTGTCTGGGGAGACGGTGTGTGCTGTGGGATTCGAGGTGTTGCTGTGAACAGGGAGTGGAGTGGAGCTGGGACTGGCTCCACTGGATTATATATTACATAAAGGAGCAGGACAAGTTGCAGGTCTCAGAACCAGTTGGGCAGGTTGAGTTTCTTTTTCTTTCTCACCACTCAGTTGAACAGAGGAAACTTTCAACTGCATCAGGTGAATGGTTTCCCTGGCATTGTTGGGAAAGTTTAGTGGCTGGGGCCTGGCTTCCACGGCTCTTCATCCTTTTGTCTAGGTGCTGGACCCCCCCCAGAGAGGCAAGGCAACAGAATTGAGCGAGAGGTCCGGGGGGCCCACCAGGTATCAGTTCAACCTTAGACCTGGGCCGCCAATGGTTTTTCAGCTGGCTTCTGACATAAAAAATTTAATGGGGAACCGTTGCCAAAGTCAATCCGTCGTGTTTGTTTGTGCCTCTGCCTGCCACAAGTTACATCATGGCATTGGATTTTGGTGGTCACCCCATCTCCTCTCATCACTTAGTGCCAAGCTGCTGCCCAACATTCTGCCACAGTGGCCCAGAGGCTCCCTCCCTTACTTCTACAGTGGAAAGTTCCAGAGTAATTCTGAGTGTGCCTCTTCCGAGTGCTTTGTGATTTTTTTTTTTTAAACGGGAGTCTTGCCATTCAAGAATCCTAATTAGTTCCTAGGAGGTGAGATGATTCTTTTGGCTCTCACAACCTCTAGATTTCTGCGAACCGTTCTCTGTTTACCAAATGAATGCTGCAGCCCAAGAGCCAAGGAGAAATCTGTTCCAGGCCCTCTCTCCTTAAAGAAAAGACTGCTGTATGCTGTAAACTGAAAAGGAAGTCTGGGGGTTGAATTTCAATAAGAGCCTCGTTTAACTCTGGACTTCATCCCAGTGACAGGGGAGGTCAAGTGATCAGAGCAAATACCTTGCAAATAGGCAGTATGTGCCCTGCAACTCAGTAGGCTTTTTCCCTCTCTTCACTACCCAGAGTAGGGAAAAGGAGTATTTAAAAATCCCGGTGCTCAGACAGCTCTCCAGACCAATTAAATCTGTATCTCTGGGGAAGGTTTTGGTTTTTTGTTTTTGTTTTTGCTTTAACTCCCCAGGTGATTCCAAAGGGCTGCCGGGATCAGAACCACCACTCTAGAGGAAAGACCAATGGGCTGAGAATAAAATGATCAACTTTTCAAATCCTGCCTCTGCCATTAATGAGTTTGTTGGCCTATAAAATTATATAGGTGACTCTATCCTAAGATTATTTGAGCTCTAAAGTTCTATAGTTCTCTTTCAACTGGTCTCTCTGCTGGAAACAAAGAGCATCCCAGGGCCAGCTGTTTTTCCATAACACCTGGAATGTCTCTAAAGCTATCCACAGTGCCAAAAGACCTGTCTAAGTGGGTCAGTGTATCAGTGAGTCCAGATTGCCTTACCAGGCTGAAGTAAACAAGTAGTGTGGTTTACAAAGGAAAAATACAAGCTACATGGTGTTTCTGATACTTTGGGGCCTACCAACTAGTTTCAAATGAGTAGTGGAATTTTTCTTAATGCATATTTAAGTCCTCTAGCTGTGCTAGTTTCCAATTCCTCTGATATTCGGTTAATTGGAAATACACCCTTCTCAAGAATGCCTTAAAATAAAAATGTTCCCCTCTCCCTCACTGGTGGAAATTTAAATACTTAAAAAGCTAAGGTTACTACGTTATCCAAAATATGCATTTTTGTCTGGTCTGCACTTTAATTAGATATTACTGTAGTTGCCTAAATGAATAGAGAAAAGTTTAACTCTTGAACTAAGGCACAGTTGTTGGGCATAAAAGAACTCCAAAGGGATACTAATTGCTTTTAAAAAGATAAATTGATTTGAACCAGAGAAGCAGAAAATTACCTTTGTTGAGCATCGTCTTGGTTGTTTAAGAGAGAGAGGGCGTGCTGCAATTGGAACAACTAAATAAGTGTGGCTGAGAGGAGGCCCTTACCACTACCTCAGCCAAACATGAATCCCAAAGGCAGAAACTTGAAGCTCCAATGCCACTCAGTCAAGGCATTAACATCCTGTCTTTCTGGACTCTGTAACCTGTGTGCCTTCAGGGAACCTGTGCCAGCGATAGTTTGGGCATCTTCTAGCAAGGATTCCCAATGTTATTTGTAAATGTTGTCTCGAACGGTGTGTAGTGAAACTGTCTCCGTGAAGGTAATTTAAATTCAGTTGAATTTTTTAAATGAACCTTTAGGGCAGAGGTGAGGTGGTGCTTCCATCTGTGAACTCCACCGCCCTGTAGGGTGCTTTGCTGAGAGAATGAGTTCAGTGTGCGTAGAAACTTGCATTCACAGCTCTGTGAAGCAAGCAAAATCAGATTCAATGCACTGTGTCACAGCTACAGAAGCACTGGGAGCAACTGACCTGGAGGCGAACCCAGAGATGCTCTTTTCAGGAGGAGGTACTTAGAAAAACCACACTCCTGCCCCCAGAAAATCTTACTGAGGCTGAGGATGTGTGTGGCTTATTCAGCTGCGTGTGCAAACAGTCCTTGGTTTTTCCTTCACATAACTGAGAGCATAAAATAACAACATTTGTAAATATTGATTTAATAAAAGCCATTGGCGACTGCTGGACAACTGTCTGCCCCCATCGTCTGCCACCTCTCAACAGCACTTGCATAGCCGGCCAGTCCTGTCTTAGCTATTGTCCTCTCTGGGCTTCTCCTCCCACCTCACAGTCTTCTTCCTTTTCAAGCTCCTTTGTTGACCCTCGGCTCATTGCCTGACTAGTGCTGGAAAGCCCTGAGCTTGGTCCTGGGGCCTCATCTTCTCTCTGTCACTCCCCCACTTGGTGATGACATCCATGGCCATGGCTGCTTTTTTTTTCCGCTGTGCTGCACAGCATGTGGGATTTTAGTTCCCCAACCAGGGATTGAACCCAGGCCCCCTGCATTGGAAGCACAGAGTCTTAACCCACTGGACCACCAGGGAAGTCTCTGTGGCCATGGCTTTAAGCACCACCTCTATGCTGAGCCCTCCCTCATCTCCATCTACAGCTCAGACTTGCCTCTGAGCTGCACACATCCATCCAACTGGGGTGTACATTAGGAATCCAAACCCTTGATTCCTCCCTTCCCTATATTCTCCACTAAGTAAAGTGGGACCACCTAGTGACTCACAACAAAACCTAGCAGTCATCCTCAATCCTCCCCTTCTCCTCCTTCCCTCTAATCTGCCAACCAGTTCTGCAAGGTTTATCTCTAAAGTATATTCCTAATCCTCCCCCTTATCTCCATTTCCACTTGCACCATCCTCTCTGGCCCAGGTACTCTAACAGCCTCCTGGGTGATCTTCCTGCTTTCACTCTCACTCCCTACGATGCCTGCTCTACACAGCAGCCAGAGTGAACTTTGTAAAATGTAAATCAGATCATGTTAATCGCCTGATTAAAACCCTGCAATGTTATCCCAGGAATGCAAGGTTATCTAGTTCTGTAAAACACCATATTAACAGATTAAAGGGAGAAAAAAAACTACATGATCATCTCAGCTGACGTAGAGAAAGCAATCAATAAAATTCACATTAAAACTCTTGGCAAACTAGAAATAGAAGAGAACTTCCTTAATCTGATAAAAGGTGCATCTATTGAAATACTGAAGTAAACATAATCATACTTAACAGTCAAACTAAAACCATTTCCACTGGAGTCAGAAAGAAAATAAAGGTAACCAGTATCATTGCGTCAAGTTACCATTGTTCTGAAAGTCGGAGTCAAGGTGAAAATTCCATTCAACAAGTATTTATCAAGTGCCTAGTAACTATGTGTCTGGAGCATTTCTAGGCTCTTAAGTTTCACCAATGAATATTCTGAAGAACCTAGGGGCAAGACAGGAATAAAGACGCAGACATAGAGAATGGACTAGGGGACACAGGGAGGGGGAAGGGTAAGCTGGGACGAAGTGATAGAGTAGCACTGACATATAAACACTACCAAATGTAAAATAGCTAGCTAGTGGGAAGCAGCCGCATAGCACAGGGAGATCAGCTCGGTGCTTTGTGTCCAACTAGAGGGGTGGGATAGGGAGGGCGGGAGGGAGACACAAGAGAGAGGGGATATGGGGATATGTGTATACGTATAGCTGATTCACTTTGTTATACAGCAGAAACTAACACACCATTGTAAAGCAATTATACTCCGATAAAGATGTTAAAAAAAAGAAAAATGATTCACCAATGAATAAAATAGACAAAACAACATTGGGCATACGCTATAGTGAAGGAAGGCAGAAAATAAACAATAATGGGCTGAACTATGTTCCCCAAAATTCACATGTTGAGTCCTTAACCAGTACTTTAGAATGTGACTATATCTGGCAATACAGAGAATGTGACTATATTTGGCAATAAGATTTTTAAGAGGTGATTGCGACAGCCTCTTCAATAAGTGGTGCTGGGAAAACTGGACAGGTACATGTAAAAGTATGAAATTAGAACACTCCCTAACACCATACACAAAAATAAACTCAAAATGGATTAAAGACCTAAATGTAAGGCCAGACACTATCAAACTCTTAGAGGAAAACATAGGCAGAACACTCTATGACATAAATCACAGCAAGATCCTTTTTGACCCACCTCCTAGAGAAATGGAAATAAAATCAAAAATAAACAAATGGGACCTAATGAAACTTCAAAGCTTTTGCACAGCAAAGGAAACCATAAACAAGACCAAAAGACAACCCTCAGAATGGGAGAAAATATTTGCAAATGAAGCAACAGACAAAGGACTAATCTCCAAAATTTCCAAGCAGCTCATGCAGCTCAATAACAAAAAAACAAACAACCCAATCCAAAAAAGGGCAAAGACCTAAATAGACATTTCTCCAAAGAAGATATACAGATTGCCAACAAACACATGAAAGAATGCTCAACATCATTAATCATTAGAGAAATGTAAATCAAAGCTACAATGAGATATCATCTCACACCAGTCAGAATGGCCATCATCAAAAAATCTAGAAACAATAAATGCTGGAGAGGGTGTGGAGAAAAGGGAACACTCTTGCACTGCTGGTGGGAATGTGAATTGGTACACCCACTATGGAGAACAGTATGGAGGTTCCTTAAAAAACTACAAATAGAACTAACATACGACCCAGCAATCCCACTACTGGGCATATACCCTGAGAAAACCATAATTCAAAAAGAGTCATGTACCAAAATGTTCATTGCAGCTCTATTTACAATAGCCAGGACATGGAAGCAACCTAAGTGTCCATCAACAGACAAATGGATAAAGAAGATGTGGCACATATATACAATGGAATATTACTCAGCCATAAAAAGAAACGAAATTGAGTTATTTGTAGTGAGGTGGATGGACCTAGAGTCTGTCATACCGAGTGAAGTAAGTCAGAAAGAGAAAAACAAATATCGTATGCTAACACATATATATGGAATCTAAGAAAAAGAAAAAAAAGGTCATGAAGGACCTAGGGGTAAGACGGGAATAAAGACACAGACCTACTAGAGAATGGACTTGAGGATGTGGGGAGGGGGAAGGGTAAGCTGTGACAAAGTGAGAGAGTGGCATGGACATATATACACTACCAAACGTAAGGTAGATAGCTAGTGGGAAGCAGCCGCATAGCACAGGGAGATCAGCTCGGTGCTTTGTGACCACCTAGAGGGGTTGGATAGGGAGGGTGGGAGGGAGGGAGATGCAAGAGGGAAGAGATATGGGAACATATGTATATGTATAACTGATTCACTTTGTTATAAAGCAGAAACTAACACACCATTGTAAAGCAATTATACTCTAGTAAAGATGTTAAAAAATAAATAAATAAAGAGGTGATTGCATTAAAATGAGGGTTAGAGTGGGCCCTAATCCAATCTGACTGGTATCCTTTCCAGAAAAGGAAATTTGGACATACAAAGACACCAGGGGTGGATGGGCACAGAGGAAAAACCAAGTGAGGACACAGAGAGGCACTACGTGTAAGTCAAGGAGAGAGGCCTCAGGAGAAATCAAACCTGCTGACACCTTGATCTTGGACCGTCTCAGCCTCCAGAGCTGTGAAAAAACAAACTTCGGTTGTTTAAGATTCCTGGCCTGTAGTAGTTGATTGTGGCAGTCCCTGCAAACTAATACGGATACAATAAATAAACTGTACAGTATTTAGATAGTGACAAAATACTAATAAAAAAAGAGCAGAATTAAAAGAGGTCACGAGTACTGGGAAGGAGGAGTATGGATCACAGTATTACGTCAGGTGGTCAGAGCAGACCAGGCTGAGAAGGAAACAGATAAGAGATATGAGAACAGGAAAGGAAGAGGTTGGAGGGTGGGGAGTGAGACAGACATGGGTACACAGTACCCATTTTTATTTTATCAGTACGGATTTGTGTCTTGTGCTAGGAAGTGGGTTTATTATTAAGCAATCAGTGGGTTTGCCTGATATATTTCATCATAATTGCTTTTAATTTTTTTATGTTTAACCTTCCATCTTTCCTGGCGTGAATTTCTTTTTTTTTTAATTTTATTGAAGAATAGTTGATTTACAGTGTTTCACATGTACAGCAAAGTGATTCAGTTATACATATACATATATTCTTTTTCAGATTATTTTCCATTCTAGGTTATCACATGATATTGGATATAGTTCCCTGTGCTATACAGTAGGTTCTTGTTGTTTATCTATTTTATGTATAGTAGTGTGTATCTGTTAATCCCAAATTCCCAATTTTTCCCTCCTGTCCTTTTTCCTGCCTTATGATTACTTATGGTAATCATAATTTTGTTTTCTGTGAGTTTACATCATAATTTTTTTAAAATTTATTTATTTATTTTTGCGGTACATGGGCCTCTCACTGCTGTGGCCTCTCCCGTTGCGGAGCACAAGCTCCGGACGCGCAGGCTCAGCGGCCATGGCTCACGGGCCCAGCCGCTCCGCGGCATGTGGGATCTTCCCGGACCGGGGCACGAACCCGCGTCCCCTGCATCGGCAGGCGGACTCTCAACCACTGCACCACCAGGGAAGCCCTACATCATAATTTTTTTAAAGATTGGATTAGAATAGTTGGCAACTGTACACCAGCTGGTTATTATTACAAAAGTGCAGTGGGAGAGGCTAGGAGGGCAGCAGAGAGGATGGAGAGGGCAGGTGGGTACCAGTGATACAGGGCATGGGATCCTCAGGACGCTATGACTGATTGAGTGTGGGAGGTGAGGAAGGGAAATGATTTGCTGGCCACCGCACAGGTGACTGGAGAAAGATGGTGCCATTACCAGGACCCAGGACGAGGAACAGCTATGGGGGTAAGGGGCTGCAATGGGACCGTGAGCTCAGTCTTGGTGGGTTCCTCAAGTTGTTTTTGAGGTCCTAGTTGATGTTCAATGGGAGAAAAAAAAAAAAGAGGAGAGATGATAATGTGTGTCACACCTATGATCCTGTAACGCTCACTCAATTCTTGAGGGTAGCCTCCTTTCTGGTTAGACACCAAGGGCAGGACCCCATGATCAAGTTGAAATCATATCCCACTGCAGTTCCTCAGGGCTCAGGCGCTGCGCATACCCCTGGATTCCATGCTCAGAACCTCTGGAAACCTGCCTCTCACGCAGCCCTGCCACCCCAGACCCTCCTCCCCTGCCAGGCCAATTCCACGAACTGCTCAGAGGATGTTACCATAGGGAAGGATCTTAGAAAGCAGCTAGTCAGCAGCTTTTAAATAAACACCAAATTCTAGAATAGATTTAGATTGACAGAAATGTTTTAAAGATAGTACAGAGTTCCCTGATCCCCACACCCAGATCCCTCTATTATTAACATCTTACTTTAGTATTTGTCACAATTAATGAACAAATATTGATACATTATTATTAACTAATATCTACACTTTATCCAGATTTCCTTAGCTTTTACCTACTGTCCTTTTCCTGTTCCAGGATCCTGTCCAGGATATCCCATTACATTGAGCCATCGTATCCCCTTAGGGTCCTCTTGACTGTGACAATTTCTCAGACTTTCCTTGTTTTGGATGACCTTGAAGATTTTGAGGAGCGCTGGCCAGATATTTTGTAGAATGTCCCTCATTGGGATTGGCCTAATGTTTTCACTCCTCCCCCCACTTTTTTTTAAGTAGTAAAAGCCTTCTCCCTTCCACCCAAACAAAAGGAGAGAACAGCTGCGGGTTAAAGGCTAAGGTGACGGCGGGAGAGCCTCAGGGTGTCTGCGGAACTCTGCAGGGCTCTGAGAAGCCCGATCTAGAGCAATCCCTCACTTATAGACCAGGAAGCAGCTCTACCCAGCCCCCACCCCTCCTCAGGGCAGGATCTTCCCCATTCACCCACTCACTCACTGCAGTTGCGAACATCTCCTTCCCATGTGAATTTCCTGTCCAAAAGGGATCTACACAGAGACAATTTCTCTTATTGTTCTGACCTTCCCCCCATACACACACTTGAATCTGTTACTGCTGAGCAAATATATTTACATTCAGATCCTTCAGCTCAGCAAGACGGGTCAGTGGGTCAAGGACCACTTTGCGAAGTTAGAAAAACACACATTTAAAGTCTTGTTCCACGATTTCAAGGGCCGACAAACCCTCTGAGAGTGAAACATGAGGAATCCCTGAGATAGGGCAACATGTGGGTTAAATGTTTTGTCTCCCCAAAACTCATATGTAGAAACTCATATGTAGAACTCCTAACACCGCCCCCGCCATGTGATGGCATTTTGGAGGTGGGGCTTTGGGAGGTGATCAGTTCATGAGGGTGGAGCCCTCATGAATGGGATTAGTGGCCCTGTATAAGAGACCCCAGAGAGCTCTCTTGCCCTCTTTCTGCCATGTGAGGAGACAACAAATCAGCAGTCTGCAACCCAGAAGAAAGCCCAAGGGCCCTCTCCAGAACTCATGGCAGTGCCCTGATCTCAGACTTCCAGCCTCCAAAACTGTAAGAAACAAATTTGTTTTTGATAAACCACCTAGACTATGGTGCTTTATTACAGCAGCCCAAACAAAAAAACACAACATTCTAAGTGAAATTAGAGGGACTTCCCCAGAGGTCCAGTGGTTAAGACTGGGCCTTCCAATGCTGGGGTTGCGGGTTCGATCCCTGGTTGGGGAGCTAAGATCCCACATGCCTCACAGCCAAAAAACCAAAACATAAAACAGAAGCAATATTGTAACAAACTCAATAAAAACTTCAAAAAAAAAATGGCCCACATCAAAAAAACCCTTTATAAATAAATAAATGAAATTAGAGTAGGTGCACCTAGAACACTCAGGTTTGTCAAAGCCCGGACTCCAGTGTCCAGCCGACCTAGGCTAATTCTCTTACTAGTGTTGTCACCTTGCTGAGTTCTCTGTGCTCCCTTTCACACTCTGTAAGGCAACGATAATATCCAACTCAGAGGTTGTGGTGAGAACTGAGTGAGACAAAGCCCAGCGCAGTCAGTGTCTGGTCAACCACAGCAGCTGTTGGTGTTATTATTATTGCTGTCGCCGCTGCTGTTGTTGTTGCTAGCAGGCATGAACAACACAGCCTGCTCCTTTTTCCCTGTGCCGTCCTCAGCAGACCATGGGTGGAACGACACCCAGACCTAACACTTTTCTAGGACCTGTAGCATTTGAGGTGATGACCAAAGGGGAACATTTCTCAGCTGGCAGAGGCCCAGGAAGCAGTTTAAACCTCAAAATAACCCCTGGAGACAGGGGGCATTTGGGGCTTCATCTGGATTGGCTCGGCTGAAGAGAGGGTCTTTTGGGGAAGGTCTCAGCATGTCCTTCTGCTAAGCAATGCTTTTCAAACTGCAGGTTGCAGCCTGTTAGTGGATATTGAAATCAGTTGAGTGGGTCATGACTGGCCCCTCTTCCCCCCAAAGAAGAAATAAATAGACTGGACTAGAATAGATCAGAGGGCATCATTTGTAGAAAGTGTAATATTGTTTGGGGAAATTTATTTTGCTTGTGTGTGTGTGTGTGTGTGTGTGTGTGTGTGTGTGTGTGTCTACTGGGTCATGCTGTAACATGTCTTTCTAGGGTCAGAAGTCAAAAACTTTGTGAGCCACTTCTCTGCAGTGTGTGAGAGAATGAGGTCTGGGGGGTTTCTTAAGCCCACCCCAAGGAACAAAAGAGAAGGGAGAGTTTTTAGGACCAAGAGAGTGGGGACTAGGGGTAGGGCCTGGGAATGGAAGGTGCTAGAACCTGTCACTCCACGACGACGGGACCCACCCACCCCACAGGTTATCGTTTTTATCCTTTTCTGGCTCCTTTTAGGGATTAGCAGTTTAAAAAAAGACACCAAGCTCTTAAACACCGAGGATTTGTGTGTTTGCCTGCAGGGCAGCGAGGAAATGGGAGGACCGGATCCTGGAGAGAGCCTGGCCTGAGAGAAGCCTTCTTATCCAGCCTCCACCTTCCCTTCTGCGGCTCCTTCTGCAGGGTAGAGTTGGAACACAGCCCTTCATCCTGGCCCTCAGTTTCTCTCTAGCCTCGCATAGCTCCCTCCTGGCACTCCGGAGTCCAGACATCCTGCATCACTTCCCAGACCATCACGCCGCCCTCTCTTTCTTCTGGCCTCAGATGTTTCCCACCGACTTTCTTCTCTTTGGAACATCCTCCGGGCCTTGTCCTTCAGGCCTCACGTTAGAAATCACCTCCTACCTGCCAGTACCAGGTGGTTGAGTCTCTGGCGTGGCTCCCCGGGTGTAGGTGCCTGCCACCCCTCCAAGACTGAGCTCCAAGGCAGGACCTGGGTCTGGCTCACAGCTGCGTCCCTGCCTCACGAAGCACAGGGACCCCCAGCCATGCCTGACTCATTTTTTGTTAAATTAATAGGTCGAGGAGAAAAAGCTGAGCGCTCTTCTGGGGTCAAATCCTGTTTGCTCTGACAGGCTCTGTAGCAGGAATTTCCGGGACTCTGAGCCCCGAGGGGTCGGGGAGAGCAGGAAATGCTAGTTCAAGGACAGAGGTGAGTCAGAGAGGCCAAGAGACCACGACAGAGGCTGGCGCTGCCCAGCCAGGTGGGTGGGGCGGGACGGTGCTGCAGAACAGGCCGTGGCTGCTTCTCTGTCTTTGATGGCCCTGGCTGTGCAGCGGACCGTGGAGGAGCAGCTTCTGTCCCCTGGGAGCCTTAAAGGAACTTCCGGACCTCTGACTCCAGGTTCAAAGGTGGGAAAGTACAAGGTGTGTTTGGGGTGTGGGAGAGAGAGCAGAGTGCCCGGAGCAGTGAGCAGACAGAGAAGGAAGGGGTAGGGGGGCCGGGGGGTGGGGATGGCCTGGAAAGCCAGCTCAGGGGACAGGTCTTGGCCAAGGCCATGGGAGACCACCTTAGGGGTAGTTGGGCGACAGCCACCACCCTCTATAATTGCAAGTGTTTGCAAAATTGCATACAAATTTCAGGAAGTTTTTCTAGAAAGGAGACCACAGCTTTCCTCAGATCCAGAAATGCTGTGACCACAGACAGTAAGCAAACCCTGCGCTTGAGGCTTTTGAACAGGTTTCGGGACTATCACTCTGGCAACAGTGTACACGGGAGAATGGAGTTTCCTTAGGTTCCCTGGTGGAAAAAACATGTTTCGTGGCAAGACGTGTGTAAATATTTGAGATCTGACATTTGGTTGCTTAATAAGATTGCCTGCCTCTCCACATAAGAGTTAGAAATTTTATTTTCTAATAGAGGTAGACCCCAACGTGATCTGCAATGCCTGTTATGTTTGCAGAGGCCTCGCTGCCTCCAGCAGGGAGATTCTATCCTTTACTCCTCATGCCACAGCTGACCTTGACCTGCCTGGGGCTCCCAGCTTTTGGCTCTGCTGCTTATCTCATTCTAGCCTGGTCCAATGCTGGGTCATTCATTTGTTCATTCAATAAATCTTTTGTGAGTGCTGACCATGTGCTAAGCGTTGCACTAGGTGGTGAGTAACTACTGCTCCTTGACTTCAAGTAAACCACAAGGCAGTGGGGGAGACACATGGGAATCAGGTCATTGCAGCATGCGATGAAGGGAATAGATGTGGGGTTGGGGCTTCCCTGGTGGCGCAGTGGTTGAGAGTCTGCCTGCCGATGCAGGGGACACTGGTTTGTGCCCCGGTCTGGGAAGATCCCACATGCCGCGGAGCAGCTGGGCCCATGAGCCATGGCCGCTGAGCCTGCGCGTCCGGAGCCTGTGCTCCGCAACGGGAGAGGCCACAACAATGAGAGGCCCGCGTACCGCAAAAAAAAAAAAAAAAAATAGATGTGGGGTTCCACTCCAGCACCGGGGAGAAGGGCGAGCTGGCCTGGGACATCTGCAGCAGGAGTAATGACTGCAAGGTGGAGGGGAAGGCCTCATCTTCTTTCTATGCCAAAATGCCTAGGAGTCCATTGAGTCTGGCTTTCCTCAGATAGGCAGATGAATCCCACTTCAGCCCTCTGTGTAATCTAAGACCAACCGCTATTGGTTTTTGCATGTTTTTCTTTCCCCCTTTCCTTTAGAGGTTCTGGGAGGCACAAGGATAAAGGAGCTGGCCTAAGGAGAAACTCAAAATGTGTTGTTAATGTAGTCGAGTTCGTTGCTTTTAAGAAGGAGGACATTTGTCTCCCTTCGTCCCAGGGATGTCCAGCTGGCAGATGCCTCTTCTTCCATTCACATCTCTGCTGACATCTGTGCATGGATGTCCTGGGCAGAAGTCCCTTGATAGAACACATGTCCGTCCCCAGGCAGTCCCAGGGGGTGGTGATGAGGCAGGCTGCCCTTCCCTGTTCTATCCTGTCCCCTGATGCTCCATCCTGCTCCCCACAACACGACTGCCCCAAAGGCCCTTGATGTGTCAGACTTAGCTGAATGGTTGGAGATAAACAGGGAGAATTATAACATCAGAGGGGAGAATCTGTCCATTTCATGTGGTTCTCGTCCTGATCCAAGAGGAAGGCATCAGAGAAGTCCAACCCTGTGTAAGAAAGCCCCACCGGGACTCTTGAACTTCTCATCTTGCTCTCCTACCCCCAGCTTCCCTCTCTTCCAGACCACAGTGCAAATATCCACTCTCCTCTTTAGGGAATCCCCTTTCCTACCAACACAGTTGGTGTCACCCTAGAACGCTTCCTCCTCTTCTCCCTAGATGGACATGGTAATTCCTGGTGGTACTTTAGCCAAAGTCTGATATATTTGGTCCCTCCACACTCATCCCAAAATGGGGTTGGGGCGGGGCTGTAGGGGAGGAGTAACGGGTGACCCATCAGCTGGGTCTGAAAGCTCTTGTTCAGTGGCTGGTACAGAACGAGGGTTCTTCCTGTCCATCAGTAGGGTAACCATCATTCAGATACAAATACATCTCCTAAAGAAAAACTTTAATTCTCGAAAATGGTATCGTCTAGATCCACATCAAGGGCGGCAATCATTGCTCTAAGTACAACATAATCACAGATCCCTGCCTGCGACGGAGCCAGCAGTTACCAGGCAGACTAGCATTCCTCCCCTGTGCTCCTCCCTCGCCCCCAACCTGGCTTCTAGGCAGTGCTTCTGGGTCTACAGAAATCAAAATACACTTTGCTGTACTATGTGATAATATTCAATTCTGCCATAGAAGATAAGAGAAACAAATGGGATGGATGTAACTCATAAGAAGTCTTAAGTAGAGACAGAAAGCAAAGAGTTTATGAACTATGAGCAAAATGCATAAGATGTGTTAAAAACAGTAAATGAGGAATCTATAAACATAGAATGGAGAAGAGTGTTCCTTATAGATAGAAAGGAATGGAGAGACCAGGCCATAAGGTGCAAAGCATGTCCGGCTGATACCAGTTTGAAAATTCCCATGTGGGTCCTACTTCAGCCTCATGTGTGCTCTGCCCTAGAAATGAAGATAAAGCTCTTGGCCATAGAGTAGGCTGATCAGTGAGCTGTATCTACTGGCTGGGTGTCCTTGACCCTGTGACTGATAGAGTATGTGTGTGTTGGCCCCAGGTTGAGGCCCTGTGTTCAACCTTGTATTAATCAGGGTTCTCCAGAGAAATAGAATCAATAAAATGTGTGTGTGTGTGCATATATGTGTATGTGTGTGTGTGTGTGTGTGTGTGTGTATATACACAGAGAGAGAGAGAGAGGTGTTAGATATATAGATATATATATGTATATATGTGTGTAGAGAGACAAACTTAAAGAATTGTGATTATGGAGGCTGGTAAGTCCAAAATTGGCAAAGTAGGTTAGCAGGCTGGAGACCCAGGTGCAGTTTGAGTCTGAAGGCAGTTTCTGGCAGAAATTCCTTCTCTCTCTGGGGAGATCAGTCTTTTTCTTAAGGCCTTCAACTGATTGGATAAGGCCCACCACATTATGGAGTACAATCTGCTTTATTTAAAGTCTACTGAGTTAAATATTAATCTCCTCCAAAATATTCCTTCAGGGACTTCTCTGGTGGTCCAGCAGGTAAGATTCTGAGCTCCCAGTGCAGGGGGCCCAGGTTTGATCCCTGGTCAGGGAACTAGATCCCTCATGCATGCTGCAACTAAAAGTCCACATGCTGCAACTAAGAAGCCCGCATACCACAACTAAAAAAAAAAAAAAAGCCCACAATGCCGCAGCTAAAGATCCTGAATGCTGCAACAAAGATCCCAAGTGCTGTAACTAAGATCCAGTGCAGCCAAAATAAATAAATAAACAAACAAATAAATAAATATTTAAAAATATATATTCCTTCACAGAAACATCTACATCAGTGTTTGACCTAACATCTGGGTACCATCGCCTAGCCAAGCTGACATATACAATTAAAAATATCACAAACTTCAACTCTGGTTCTGTTACCGAGTCTAAGCTTGTACTGCTTGCTCCACAACAGGCCAATAATCGCGAGACGAGTTGTTGGGCAAGCAGTAATGACTTTGGAAAGCCAGCAAACCGAGAAGATGGTGGGCTCATGCCCCAAAGAACCATCTTGCCTGAGTTATAATTCAGGCTTCTTTTACACTAAAAGGGGAGGGAGTAAAGTCAAACATTTCCTGGTTCCCATCAGCCTGTGGAAGGATGTGTCAATTTCTTCCTCCCTGCAGTCATTCACAGGTAGGCCTGGTCAGGATGTTTCCTGTGAGCTAAACAAAGGTATTTCAGCTTCATGCTCATTACCTGAGAGGCAGGATCCTAAGAGATGAGCCATTATGTATAATTTAAGCTTATAGGCAAGATCCCTTTAGTTATTAACTTGTAATAGGATACAAAACGTTCTTCCCTATTACAGTCCTCATAACCTCCCCATCACTGGGCAAGGCTGATGTAGCTGAGAAAAAGTCAGAAGTGTGAGCATTGCATAACCAGGAGTCAGATAGAGCAGACCTTCTACCCCACTTGCACCCTACCCTAAGCATGCTAACCTGCCTGCTTTCTTTCCCCTTGCCTCTCATAAGTTTTAAGTGGATTTAATAAACAGTGTTATTGGAGCATCTTAATTGGATTTGTGAGCCTTTTCTTCCATGACTTCTGGGACAGCTTACCTGACTTGGAATGTACCATTGCCTAAGGCAATTTCTCACACTGCAATGCCCAAATACCTAGCATCAGCTTTGCAATGACATTTTTCTGCACTTACGCCACATCCATTCTTATTCTCTGCAGGCAGTGGGCATGGGAATGGGGGTAACGAGGATCAAAACGCTTCACCCCAGCACTGGGTTAATGGGTTTTATTCTTCTACTTACAAAAATTTCCAAAAATACTTGACTGTGTTTTTCAGGGACTGGAAGACTGGGGAGAAACTGTCAAATTACCTTCTGACCTGCAGTAGTTGGTTATTAGGAAGGACAGTAACACTAGGCAGGGAGTCTGATCAAAATACAAGCAGAGGGTGGGAGGGAGGGAGACGCAAGAGGGAAGAGATATGGGAACATATGTATATGTATAACTGATTCACTTTGTTATAAAGCAGAAACTAACACACCATTGTAAAGCAATTATACCCCAATAAAGATGTTAAAAAAATAAAATAAAATAAAAATTAAAATAAATAAATAAAAATAACAGAAATAAATTCACTAAAAAAAAAAAAAAAATACAAGCAGAAGTTCCCAGATCCATTCCCTGCCTCACTTCCTCCTACAAGAGCCCCAACTCCAACCACCGTGGAGGTCACCTCCAGGTTGGAAAGGGAGTCTTGGCTCTCCCTACTTAGAAGGTGTGTACAGGAACCAGGAGTGCCATGGGCTGGGAATTAAACTCCTTAAAAGCAGGGACTTGTTTTTCTTTGAACCCACACCACATACATCCTGCCTGGCACATAGGAGGTGCTCTGTGAAATTGAAGGGGAGTTGGAGGGAGAGCCTGTTGACTGGCCTGCAGGGAGGAAAGATTTGTTTCTGACAGCCCATGTTGAAAATCTGAACGCAACTTTCCCTAGAAGCACTGTTATACATGGTGATTTTGTGCTTAGTACCAGCATGTCCCTGAATGAGTTAAGTAGGCGTTGTCAACTGATCTGGGGGCATAACTAGCATATATAACACTATTTTCCTATGGGATGTACATTACCAATTTTAACCAATTTATTTAAGAATCTATTCATAAATTGAGAACTGCCTCTACACATCACTATTGTCAGCCAACCCCTAAATTCCAGCATGTCCATATACTGGTGAGTACATGGGAAAGGGTTCAGGTTCACCGATTCCATCACCTCCCTCCACCCGAGATGCATGCAGTGATTTTGCACTTCATCCTGAGCCTCGTAGCTTAGGTGCCGTAACACCCCAGGGCAGAAACCACTCCTTATTTTCACACCTTCTCCTCAGTGTACACCGTCAGGCCCCTAGGAAACTGTAAATGCTAGAAATAGAGTAATCACATCGCTTCGCTGGAGAGATTTGTTTCCCACTCACACCTTCTCCCTGGAAAGTGGGAGGGGTTGTGAAGGTTGGGTGATGGCGAAGAGTGTGTACCACTGTGCTCACAGCCCCCCACCCATGGCGCGCCCACTAATTCTCCAGTAGGGGGAGCCAGTACATGAAGATCCTCTTCCTTCCCTTCACTGAAATTATCCCACCTGACTCAACCCTCTAGGCTTAGGCATAGACGAGGGGTTTCAGAATGAATACTACTAACGGGGAAAAAGCTCCTTTATTAAACATTTATTTAATGTTCTGAACGAATGAAACATGCTAAATGGTTGTGAACTGGGCGCTTCCTACAGCCTAAGCCCATGCAAACCTTTGAAGAGTAGCCTGGGAAAAGGACTCTGCAGAATATTTTTGCAACTCTGTATATTCAAGTTAGATCAGTGGTTCTCAACTGGGGAAAATTTCACCCCCCCCCCAGGAGACATTTGGCAATTTTTGGAGACATTTTAGGTTTTGATAACTGGGCGGGAGGGGATAGAGGTCAGAGATGCTGCTAAACATCCTGCAGTGCACAGGACAGCTGCCCCCTGCCCCCCAAACAAAGAATGATCCAACCCAAAATGTCGGCGGTGCTGAGATTGAGAAGCCCTAAATTAGATGGACATCTGTGGTCTGTCATGATTTATTTAGGGAAACATCCAAAAGACCATTAACAAACCTAGTAATTGTAAAGATTACAATATATATAAAGGCAAATGACTTTCTTTTGAATTTTATTTCCTTATCATCGGTTTACTCTACAGGTTTTTATATCATGATTTAAGAATTTCTAAGTTTTCCCTAATGTTGATCTCTCACTGTTAACCATTTTTCACAAATAAATCAAGTTTTTATTACTCAAAGCTAGTAATTATTGAGAGAAGAGAAGAAAAACTACAAAGTGTATTGAGATAAAGTGGCTAGCTTATTCACCAACTAGGTGACTGCAGCAGATTTTAGTTTCTGTAAATGACTGCATCAGTATCCCCCATCCTACATGCTCTTCTTATAATGTGACTTCAGTATTCCTCCCATTGAGAGGCGGGGCCCGTGCTCCCTCTAGGTGAATCTGGGAGAGTTTATGACTATGGCACAAATTAAATTATGTGACTTCTGAAGTTAGGTCATAAAATGTATACAGCTTCCTCTTGGTTCTCTTGAAACCTATCCACCATGCTGTGAGGAAGCACAAGCAGCCACATATGTCAGTGTTCTGGCCAACAGCCCCAGTTGAGGAATTGAGATCCCAGCTGAAAGCCAACATTAATCACCAGACATGTGAGTGAGCAAGCTTTTAGGTGGTTTCTGTCTTCAGCCAATGAGTCACCCTTAGCCTTCTAGTCTTTTCAAATAAGGACCCAGACTTTGTAAAACAGAGACAAGGTGTTCTTGTTGTACCCTTTCCAAATTCCTGACCCACAGAATCCATAAGTATCATAAAATTGTTATTTTAAGTCACAAAGTTTTGGAATAATTGCTATGTAGTAAGATATAAGTGGAACAGTAATTCTTCCTCAAATATATATAAAATTTATCCTGCAATAAAACTTGCAAATTACTATACATCATAGACTCTTTTTATTTATTTATTTATTTTTGGCTGCATTGGGTCTTCATTGCTGTGCGTGGGCTTTTCTCTAGTTGCGGCGAGCGAGGACTACTCTTCGTTGTGGTGTGCGGGCTTCTCACTGCGATGGCTCCTCTTGCTGTGAAGCATGGGCTCTAGGCATGTGGGCTTCAGTAGTTGTGGCTCGCGGGCTCTAGAGTGCAGGCTCAGTAGTTGTGGCAGATGGGCTTAGTTGCTCTGTGGCATGTGGGATCTTCCAGGACCAGGGCTCGAACCCGTGTCCCTTGCATTGGCAGGCGGATTCTTAACCACCGCACCACCAGGGAAGCCCACATCATAGATTCTTTGGGAAAGTTGGTAAGTGGCCAAAATGACAAATTCTAAATTTTCAATGTCAAAGATCTTCTACCAAAGTGGTAAGTAAGTGGCAAACATGCCATCACTTTCCTACACTGTACCTAAAGCAGACATCACTAATTAATCATAGAACTCTTTCTTGATGAGCAGGGATCCAGACTTAAAACCCTTCTCAACAAAGCACTCAGCAAAGCACATCAGCAATTATGTGATTGAGACTGGCACACAATTTGAAACCTCTTCACCATCCTCAGTCTTTTTTATGAGTTGAGGCTGGTTTCCACTGGCTTATCCCCAGACAGAAGGATTTATCTATTGTTTAATCAGGTGCACACAGAAGAATGTATGGCTTTGCAGCACCTGTTTGCAAAAATTCTGTTATATTAGCTCTCTAGATGAATATGGGTGGGATCTTTTAATGATTTTTGAGAATTTGGCTATAAAACAACAATAGCAATCTACTGGTGACAAGAGCCACTTTTATTAAAAAAAATAAACCCAAGTCCCTAGTAACATCAGAAAAATGTTTAACTTCTAAGAAAACAAAAACAACAGTGGAAGAATCTCTAAAAAAGAAAAAAGACTAATATGATGAGATGGACTCATATGTCTAATCTGTGACTGAAGATTGTCAATGTTATGGGATAGTTCAGAGGTGGAATCTGCACACAGTTAAAGGGGACGTTGGTACATGTATTATTTTGAATTTTGTTCAATGCATATTGTTATACCAGGTCTAGGGAACAGCATGAGGTGAATTTGCCCTCTCTTTTTCAATTTTCTATTCATCATGAAATTGATGTCTTTACCTTGCAACTGACAGTTAAATTTCTCTCTCTCAGATCAGGGATTCTGAGAAGCCTAAGTTGTTTATTTTTAAAAGGAATATAATAACAGTTATTTGAAGAAAATGACCAAGGAGATTGAATTCCCGGGCAAGCAGGTAAACCACGTGTCAGAGGTACTCTCTAACCCAAGATTTCAAGGATTCTGGAGACATCACAGTCAACTTATTCTTTCATGGTGGCTTTTTGAACAATGAATCAAGTCACCTATTAAGGGGGCAGCAGTCAGGACAGAAAGGAAAAGTCATGTTGATTAAAATTCTCTAATTGTTCTTTTGAGAACACTTAAAAAATCATAATTTAACCAAGGCAATAACCTTAGGACTATTTCTGAGATCTTTAAAAATTGTCTTCTGCATCTCCTGCCTGCTTTCCAGTGTCCCTTCTCACCTTCAAACCACCCCCTGCTTTCCTTCCATCCCTTTTCCAAACAAACAAACAAACCCTGTGTCTTCATGTTGCCACTTGGAGACTGAACCCATCCTTTTCTTCCCCTGCCTCTTTTAGGGCTTCCCATTTCTGTCCCACCCCCCTAGAAAAGCTATGTGTCTAATCTTATTAACAGATCCGAGCTAAGGTGTTATTGTAGTCTTTTTTCTGTTAAGAGCCACTGTCCTATAGGGAAAAAAATTGAGAAGCAGATAAATTAGAAGCAAATGAATTTCATTGTTTTATCTATTTAGAAGACTATATAAAAATTTAAAATTCCAAAGAAGGTAAAAATGTCTGTGGGGACTTACCAGGTGGTGCAGTGGTTAAGAAGCCACCTGCCAATGCAGGGGACACGGGTTTGAGCCCTGGTCTGGGAAGATCCCACATGCCGCAAAGCAACTAAGCCCGTGCACCACAACTACTGAGCCTGCACTTTAGAGCCCGCGAGCCACAACTACTGAGCCCGCATGCCACAGCTACTGAAGCCCGTGTCCCTAGACCCCGTGCTCTGCTCAAGAAACCACCGCAGTGAGAAGCTTGCACACTGCAACGAAGAGTAGCCTGCTCGCCGCAACTAGAGAAAGCCCGCGCACATCAATGAAGACCCAACACAGCCAAAAATAAATAAATTTATAAAAATAAAAAATAAAAATGTCTGTGGACATTAAACATTAAACTCTCACGATTCTTTGAGAGATATATTACTGTGTCCATTTTCCTGATGTGGAAATGGAGGCTTAGTCCTGTCAAGAGATTATTTCAAGTTCTCAGGATTCAAACCCAGACTGACTGAACTGCAAAGCACATGCTTTTAACTGTCATACCTCAGTGCCTCCTGGTATATATCTTGGTTTTGAGAGATTTAATAGGATAGTCTTTTCTGGGCAGCTTGAAGGAACAAGGGCATTTTAACATCCTTATTCTTGAGAGCCAATATTAAAAAGCACATGTTTATGACTGTGGCTGTACTAGAACACTTAGCAAATAGCTTGCTTTGGATAGCTGAGGGCTTACTAATTTAAACACCAATTTTTGAATGTGCATGGAAATTTTTCTTAAGTGCGTTATGTAATTTCTTGCCTTCTTAAGCTGGATATGCTAAACATAATTTAGCCTTTAGCCTTTCCTTATATACTCCAGGTTCACCAATATGAACATTAGCTGCAGTTAACGAGGCTGTACAACAGCAATGTCCTCGGGACTGTTCAAGTACATACAACTGTTTTTAACCTACATTTTAAGTGGTCCTGGACTACCATGCTATTTGAGTTCTTGGGTCTGCTTTTCATAGATTTTCTGCCATGCTGTCAGCCTCTTGGTTACTGACTCTCAATGTTATTAGAATCTGTCTGCATTAGTCCTTCTTTGCCCTCTTAGATTTGCTGCTTATAATCTGTGGTGGATGTGAAACCAAGACGTTAGGCCTGTTTTGTCCGGGGAAAAAAAGTAAATACTCATTGAATGCTGAGGGGATTTCTAGTGAGTAGGGAATATGAATTTCCATGAATAGAATTTATAACATCTATTTTAATTTCCTGATTCTCTGGGTAAATAATTGATGAGATTGTTAGTTAACCAATGTACTAGCCATATACATTGATATACCCCCTGCCCACAACCTCCTTTAAGGGAAATTGTCTACTGACCACAGCCTGTGACTTCTTTGGGGGCCAAGCTTTGCCCTGTTTAATCATGATCTTCCCCAGTCACACACACTGCATGAGATTGATGAGCAGAGCACCTGACCCAAGGGCAACCAAACCACAGACTGGCCAATGACTGTGAGAAAAAGATAAGCTGAGCTTAGCCCATCCAACTCTGGTGAATTTGAGCTGAAAAACACAATGAGGCAAGTAGGTGAGAGGTGGTAACTGAAACAGAAAGCTCATGAGGACGAGCTATGGCACATGAGGCCATGACGTATCATGAGCCATCTGAAATGATGAAGCAGCAGAATCTCTAGGAAAGCTGATTAGAAGAAGGAGGAAAAGAAAGCAAATGCACAGAGAGAGGCAGAGATGCTCTGCAAGGGGAGAGACAGAGAGAGAATGTCATATTCTATGTGTATCTTTACTCCCAACACCAGTTTTCTCAAGGCAACTTGAGCAAGTCTCTGTGTCTCCCACCCAAAAGAAGCTAACTATGAAAATCAATTTTGGAAACTGCCCCAGAGCCCAAGGGGAGGGCGGCCTCACTGAGGCTGCCAGCTCTGGAGGGGCCCCGGTAGCTGAAGCTGCGACAGGCCTGGGGACCGCAGGCCGGATCACTCATCCTGGGGTAAACCATGTGCCATGTCATGAGGACACTCAAGCAGCCCTAAGGAGAGATCCATGTGGCAAGAAACTGAGGCTGCCAACTGCAGCCATGTTAACTGAGCCGTGTGGATGAAAGGCTCTTGGTGCTCCAGCCAGGAGTCAGTGCTGTGCCTCTGATGTGGGAGAGCCAACTTCAGGACACTGGTCACAAGAGACCTCCCAACTCCACATAATATCAAATGGCGAAAATCACCCAGAGTTCTCCATCTCAACACCAGCACCCAGCTTCACTCAATGACCAGCAAGCTACAGTGCTGGACACCCTATGCCAAACAACTAACAAGACAGAAACACAACCCCACCCATTAGCAGAAAGGCTGCCTAAAATCATAAGTCCACAGACACCCCAAAACACACCACCAGACATGGACCTGCCCACAAGAAAGACAAGATCCAGCCTCATCCACCAGAACACAGGCAATAGTCCCCTCCACCAAGAAGCCTACACAACCCACTGAAACAACCATAGCCACTGGGACAGACACCAAAAACAATGGGAACTACAAACCTGCAGCCTTCAAAAAGGAGACCCCAAACACAGTAAGATAAACGAAATGAGAAGACAGAAAACACACAGCAGATGAAGGAGCAAGATAAACACCCACCAGATCTAACAAATGAAGAGGAAATAGGCAGTCTACCTGAAAAAGAATTCAGAATAATGATAGTAAAGATGATCCAAAATCTTGGAAATAGACTAGACAAAATGCAAGAAACATTTAACAAGGACCTAGAAGAACTAAAGATGAAACAAACAACAATGAACAACACAATAAATGAAATTAAAAATACTCTAGATGGGATCAAGAGCAGAATAACTGAGGCAGAAGAACGGATAAGTGACCTGGAAGATAA